>NW_021680482.1:195042-195284 GCF_001412515.2 Diachasma alloeum
TCCGAATAATCACGGCCAAGTTTTTTTTGGGTCAAATGAAAGAGCGGCTCGAAAAATGGCGTGCAGAAGTCTTTAAAGATGACAATTGTCTCTAAAGATGATGTCTGTTTTCAATTGAAAAGCGCAATTGTGACAACATTGTCCAGTGGGGTCTAGGCGTCTCCCCTGGTTCAAAACCATCTTTAGAGGCCCTAGCACGCCATTTCTCGACCCGCTCTTTCATTTGAGCCAAAAAAAACCGT
>NW_021680482.1:196935-197096 GCF_001412515.2 Diachasma alloeum
AAAAAAAATTAATTTAATTCATCTTGTATAGGGTGTAGGAAGTGGAAAAACGCAATTCTGAGCCCTACATCTGTCTACAGGGAACCCAAAGTTCCTCAGGAATCGAATGGAATATTTTTTAAGGCTCTATCTCTCATAGTTTCCGAGATAATCGCGAAAAA
>NW_021680482.1:197406-218703 GCF_001412515.2 Diachasma alloeum
CAGGGGATCCAAATTTCCTCAGGAATCGAATGGAATAGGTTTTAAGGCTCTATCTCTCATAGTTTCCGAGATAATCGCGAAAAACGAAAATGCAAAAAAAAATTAATTCAATTCATCTTGTATAAGGCCTAGGAAGTGGAAAAACGCAATCCTGATGTATAAAAATACAACTGCGTGAAACACACAGGCGTATCAAAATGCAACTGCGTGAAACACACAGGTGTATAAAAATACAACTGCGTGAAACACACACGTGAAATGTCAGATTTCACTGAAAGTTCAATGAAATTCCAAATTTTTGAACAGCAGTAGGACGAGAACTCTTCAGCTTACTTCAATTTTCAACGAAAACATAAGTATTCAGTACTACACTATGTTGAATATTTCATTTATCGAAACCTCAAGAACATGTTTAGCTGAATTTTCCTAATTATTATTCATTTTCATGGAATAATAGGTACTAAAATTAAATTTCCATTAATTTTTCTGTGTTTTAAATTTTCAATAACGCAACTCCTTGAAACTTCAGTGAAACTATAATTTAATAAACAATTTCAAGTGTGCAATGAATTCAAAATGAACTTTGAATTTTTTCCAAATCAATTCGCTTCTAAAACTCACTCCGCGGACGCAGGTTTATTCCATTTTTATCGAGAGTAAAATACAAAATACCAATAATGTAATGGAACATGAATGTAAATCTGGACTCTCACCTAACTCAATGCACTCGCCGCAATAATGGTAAATTGTTTCCTCGCTATAAAAATGTGCCACTTGGAAATATTCCTGTTATATATATTCTTTTGAGGAATAAAAATAAAAAAAAAACGAGGAATAAATGATAAGCATATATTGAGATTATGCATATGTTTACGTCCCCTGTGTATTTTTTTTTCCAGTCTTTACTTTTCTCTGTGCTTCTGTGATGAAAAATAAATATAAAATGGAGGTTAAAAAAAGCAACTGCACCTCAGAGTATATTGCACGGTGTGTAATATTCTATGCATACAGGAAAGGAGCTTCGAAGACGGTGAAAAAATAAATAAATAAATAAATATCCCACGTAAAAGAACTCTCGAGGATTTGAGGATTAAAAAGTCTGACGAAAAAGTTTTGCTCCGGGATCTTTTGCGGTTGCCTCAGAAAAGTATAGCAACCTTACAGAAAAAAATATTATTTTTTTGCCCATGGTAATACGACTAAAAAGCCAGTCTACGAGGGTCTTCCAACGAGCGGAAAGAATCAGGGATGTGGAACATTTAAAATGAAATAACAAACAGCACGTAGAGGCCCGAAATAAAGAGTGGAAAATCGATTTGAAATCCTGAATCCCTTTCCTGAAAGACCTCTCGATGGACCATCGGTTTGCCCCTGAGCCATTCCAACCCGGTAGTCAGATGTCAGTGAAATCCTCCAAATTCTCCAAGGATTTGGATTTTCTGGTCACGCTCCAATGGGGCTATTTTAGCATCCGGCGGGCCATCCGACAGTGCCGGGACACGTTCACAGTCGCGTGTAGGTGATATTCGTTATATTTGAGGAAGTGAACGAGTATTTAAAATCGTATAAATGAGCCGAGTTGAATGTACAGGGGTGGAATTTGTGGGGTAAGTTTAACTAGATGCACTTGACACTTTCTAACACAGGTTATTAATTAGAAAATTTTGAAAGGGAAATTCATGAACGGAAAGGAGAGGGGTTTTAGGGCGTAGAGTTGCTTGATCACATGTAAATACTACTAATGGATTTTCGTTTCACTTTGAAACTTCACATGATTCTAATTTTCAATTGCAAATACTTTAGATATTCTCATTTACCTTGAGGTGAACAAGTCTTTAAAATCACATGTGAATACTACTAATGGATTTTCATTTCGAAAGCGAGTTGAATGGGCGGGGGTGGGATTTATGGGGTCAGCTTAGCCAGATGTACTTGACACTTTCTAGTACAGGTTATTAATTTAGAAAATTTTGAAGGGGAAATTCATGAATGAAGAAGAGAGGATTGTAGGGATTTTTCTACTCTAGAATAGTTTTTAGGGCATGGAGTTATTTGATAACATGTAAATACAATTAACGGAACTCATTCTGAAACATTAAATTGATTCCAATTTGCAATTCCAAATATTTTAGAAATTCTCATTTAACTTGAGGTGAACAAGTCTTTAAAATCAGTTAAATAAAACGAGTTGAATGGGCAGGGGTGGGATTTATGGGGTCAGCTTAACCAGATGTACTTGACACTTTCTAGCACAGGTTATTAATTAGAAAATTTTGAAAGGGAAATTCATGGATGAAGAAGAGAGGAATGTAGGAATTTTTCTGCCCTGTAATTGTGTTTAGGGCGTGGAGTTGTTTGATAACATGTAAATGCTACGAATGATTTTTAATTAATTCTGAAACATTAAATTGATTCCAATTTTCAAATGCAAATACTTTGGAAATTCTCATTTAACTTGAGCTGAATAAGACTTTAAAATCATCTAAATGAAGCGAGTTGAATGTAAAGGGGTAGGATTTATGGGGTCAGCTTAACCAGGTGGTCTTGACTCTTTCTAGCACAAGTATTAATTAATTAGAGGATTTTAGAAGAGAAATCCATGAATGGAGAGACGTGGAATGCAGGGATTTTTCAGTTCTGTACTAGTTTCCAGGGCGTAGGATTTTTTCATCAATAGTTGAGTGAAGTTCAATATCCCCCGCTCCCTTCTCCCGCTTGAATGAACCTGATAAAGAACTTTCAATTCATTTTCAAATATTCCACTAGTTCCCAATCTATTTCTCAATGGAAAATATTTCAAGAATTTTCATTTCTTATCTAGTCATTAGCAGCACCTAGAAACTCACTTAATCACCACTCGAAGGACTGCATCATCATAACAAATGCCACCGCAACCAGGCGATATTTGCTAGATGTGGCCAAGGTGAACAAGTCTTTACTATCGTCTCAATGAATCGAGTTGTAAACGCTCGGGTGGGATTTATTTTAGGCTAGCTTAATCAGATGTACTTGACACTCTCTAACACCGGTACTTATTAAATTGAGAATTTTAAAAAGGAAATTCGTGAATGAAGAGAAGTGGAATGTCCGACTTTTCTAGCTTCACATTAAAATTTGCACGGAGGAAAAACTAAAAAAAAACATACGTGACAAAACGTCAAAGGGATGCGAAATATTCTTTTGGGATTTTTTACGTAAAAACTCGGAAACAATCTGAGGCGAAAAATAAATTTTCCCGCTTGAGTTCTGGACATTTTATGACACGAAACGTAATTTTTACGTGACACTCCGTAAAAATTCACGCGACGAACAGTGATTTCTGCGAATCTGTAGCGTTCCATCACAATTAAGTCAAATAACGTAATTTTACGTAATTTTCGTGGTACTTTTCCGCAACTTTTTTCTCCATATAGGGCGCTGAGTCTTTTTATCAATACTTGAGTAAAGAGTCCGTACGTACATGGTAAAAAAAATTTAGATGGATTTTCCTAACAAAGACCTTGATTTTCATTCAAGAGATAATTCGTTCTAAATTCCAATTTTTTTAGCGGCGGGAAGATGGAAATTCTACAATCTACATGAATTTTCAGGAGAAAATGAATGATTACATGTCAAATTTTTTTTTATTTCCCGGGAATTCTTTTAAAATTTTAGGAATTTTACGATTTTTTGGAGGAACTCTGAAAATTGCGAGCAATCTGGAATTCAAAAGAGATTTCGCTGAATTTTCTTAATGTTTTATCAATCTCCCTAGAATAATTAAACTGAAATTTACAATTCCCGCGAATTTTTCCATGAAATTATGAATTGTCTGTGACAAAATTCCTTCAAATTTCAGTGAAACTGTCACTTCTCAGAAATTTCTAAGCTTACTGAAATTTCAATGGAAAATTTTCAAGAAACTACACTCCCCTCCCCCCATTCCTCAGGTGCATAACCCTAATAATTTTTCATTTCATTCTAAAATTTTGAATTGATCCCAATTCTCAGTCGAAAGCATTTAAGAAATTCTTATTTCTTATCTTGTTACTGATAGCAACTCAAAGCTCTCGTCACCGGTATCTGACGCCCAGAAATATCATCGCAATGATGATATTTTTATCGTTGTGCGACAAAATACCTGAAAATGACTGGTTATTTTTTCCGCCTCCTATTTTCAAATAGAGGTGAAAAAATATTTGAAATCGTCTAAATGAACCGACTTGAATGCGCAGGTGTCGGATTTGCGGAGTTCCTTCAACCAGATGTACTTGACATTTTCTAGCGCCGGTAATTATTAATGAGAGAACATTAGAAGGGAAATTCCTGAATAAAGAGAGGTGAAATATAGGGATTTTTTAGTTATATACTAGTCCTAAGGGCGTGGAGTTGTTTTATTAATGCTCGGATGAAGTTTCCCTGCTCTCCTCTGACTTAAATAAATCGCATGAATTTTAAAGTCAACTCTGAAGTTGAAGTGATTAATTTTTGTTATCAAACGTCAGGCACTTTCGTTCCTTATGAAGTTACTAATGTTGCCCCGAAGTTATCACCACAGACGTCATTAACATGTTCGCAGTCGCGTGCACGTGATATTGGTCGTATTAGAGGAGAGGAACAAGTGTTTGAAATGATCTAGATGAACTAAGTTGAATGTACAAGCGTCGAGATTATATGGGTACCTTTACCAGATGCACTTGAAAGGTTCTGACGCAAGTACTTATTAACCAGAGAATTTGAAAGAGAAATTCATGAATGAAGAGAGGAGGAATGCAGGGATTTTCCAGCCCTAAAGCAATTCCTAGGGCGTGGAGATGTTTTATTAATGCTTCGGTGGAATTTTCCTGCGGACTCCCTCTGTGTAAATAACCTGACGAATTTTCAATTAATTCGGAAAATTTAAATTGATGCTAATTCTCAATAAAGAATATCTCCGGAATTCTCGTTTCTTATCTAGTCAATAATGGCGCCTCGAAGCTATCTTGACCATCGTCTTAATTATTTCCGAGAGTCGTTATCCGGAAGAAGTGTCCGGAAAAAAAATCTCACGCGCTCTCTTTGAACAGACAACGCGAGATTTTTATTCTTGGGAATCTTCTATTTTTTATTTTCTTGCCTCAAACTAAACTTGCTTAAGAATGTTTTTTTTTATGATAGAAGTGAAAAAAGGACACTTTTTGCACGCTTCGCGCACAAAGAACCGCGTTTTTCTCAGGAGTGACATTCAATGTACGATACGTACGTAAACAAGTGGAAAACTGCTCTTGTATTGCATTTAATATAGTTATTTTTGCAAATAAATTATCAATATGCATCCGAACGTTTTTTTTGCACGTCATTTCCTTCTCTCATGTACAATTCCTTGTTTATTTCATATTATTAAATTCAATAAAATTTCTGTTTGACTAATTTCGTCAGACTTTCAAATTAGTTTAATGTTATCATCATCATTATTTTTATTATCTCTTTTTTCTATACTGCGATCGTCTTTTTTACAGTTCAGTAGCGAAGCGGTAAACCGGGTTGAGTCGATTTTGACTATTGGCCAATTTTTGACGAATATCTGGGAATCTAAAAGAGATAGAACAATTTTTGTCATGACCTTTTTTGTAGAACCAACTGAGGGTTAGTAAAAACGTCATGAGCAAAATTTTGCTATCTCTCTTAGATTCCGAGATATTTGTCAAAAAATGGCCAAAAGTCAAAATCGACTTAACCCGGTTTACCGCTTCACTACTGAGTTCTATCTATCGCTCCCCTCAGCCCTTGCGTCAAAATGTTGATAGAAAAATTTTATTTACGATTTTTTAAGCCATCGTTCAATCAATTCAAAAAATTTTTTTAGTTATCGTGGGACAACCGAGTTTTGAAATAAATCGAAAATTAAAAAAATAATCGATGAATTAAAGCTTAATTAATAGTGATCGGTAGGGCTCACCAATCCGTTCATTAGCGAACAATTGGAGAAAAACTTTGTTACATACGTGCACACACGAGGTCTAAAAATGGCATTTTCGGACTTTGTGGATCATACTGGGTCGGTATAACACAAAAAACCCAAAACTTAAATTTGAACAATGACACAGCTTCCATTCAGAAGCAAAATGTACTTCCCGGCGAGTGGGATTACACGCCGAGCGTCGACTTTTACCACTTGCATTGTAACATACTATTCTCTCACTGTACAAAAACATCTAACAATGCAAACATTGACTTTCGCCACTTCCCCCATAAAAATGACTAATTAAAACCGATAAAAACATCGATAATTCTACATCCTCCCATCGCATGTGCACTATCCTCAATGATAAAAAGGATATGAGCCATCAAAACAACCAGCGAAATACAAGGAAACCCTCAACCACCGTATAAACTCGTGGACATTCGCTCGGCCTCACGTGATACTGGTTAATCGAATAATGGCAGCTGACTGGGTCACGAAGGAAATTACATGGATGTAATTGCAGACTGTGCGCAATCTGTATCAAATTGGAAAGTGGATGCAAAACATGGAATATCACAAATTCATTTATGCCACACGATGTCCCAGTGTATTTTTTGTTTTCTCCTCCCCCTCCACCCGCGCCCAACATTTTGGGGGGCTTTCATCCCGAATCCCCCGCTATATATGGTTTTTGTAATGGAGTGGGATTTTCGTAAGGGTGGAGAACTGTATCTTGTCGCTGGTTATTGCGACACGACGGCGCCACAAGCCCACCGTTTAGACCGTAAGCTGACTTTGCCTCGCAGAATTTAATTTTACCACGGTAATTTACAGTATATCTCCACTCACCCCCTGTCATCCTCTTTGTCCACCCCACCCACCCTTTCATAGGGTCCTCCTTCATTTCTTCAAAGCTTCCCGACACAACGAACGACGGGGATAAACAGTTTTGCCAGAGCGAAAGACCCATTTTCCTCTGCACAACATTTTCAGCTTTCTGCGTGTATTCTTATTCTTTTATGCTCCCTCCATGGCAGTTCCTCGTACCGTCGCCATTTTTTCTGTCAACTTTTTTTTGTATTTCTTAAGATGTTCTTTTTTTTCACTTCATTCAACTGGACTCCATGGCTACAAGACGGAAAACTTTGATCTGGTTCGAGTTTACTCGTTTAATTTTTATTCCACTTGCTTAACGGTATAATGGTTTGAATGAAACGAATGAAGTTTGTAATTATAAGTTTCTTCGTAATTTTGAAGAGGGCTCTTGAAGAATGCAACGGTCTCTGCTGATCATATAGCCGGTGGGATTACTTTTACCGAGTTTATTCAACAGTCTGATAATATTTGGAATTGAAATAGAGTAGTGTGGAAATAACCACGAATAACTGCTACAGTATGATTCACTAATTGGACTGTGAGAATGCACTGTTGGAGATAGATTTTATGTGGCATATGTTGTATAACTAATTGGATTAATCCTGGAAACATGAGAATATGTGGTGGGAGGCTCATCATGAGTGATAATGTGTGTTTTACGGGGGAAAAAAGAGGTACTAGGAATGAAGATTGAGGTGAAGTCCCTTTAT
The DNA here is from genome assembly GCF_001412515.2 of Diachasma alloeum. NCBI lineage: Eukaryota > Metazoa > Arthropoda > Insecta > Hymenoptera > Braconidae > Diachasma > Diachasma alloeum. The sequence continues at coordinate 204,916 of NW_021680482.1, forward strand.
ATACATATTCCGGACAATTTCATCGTGTCATACATCCTCCTGGGAGTGGGAAGATGTCGACAATTTTCTTGGGTAGAAACCATATCAAACCAGATAACGAGATAATAGTCACGGTAGTTCGCTCACAAGGCACTACCTATCTTTCTTCCTGACTAACGTACACGTGTATAAAGAAAGGATGGAGGACAGCTGAGAGGAGGAGGGAGAAAAGAGCTCAGTTGTACCAAAGTAGAAGGTACGAGAGAGCTCCAGAGTCGGGAGGATGCTCCTCGATCTGCTATAAATCTTTCTAATCCTTGCATTTTGCGAGTAAAATATGACCGAGCCGAGTATATTTCTCCTCCTGGGGGCGTATCCAAATGGAGAGTCTCGCATGTGAGATTTTTCCTTTCTTCTGGATCTTTTTTTAACACATCGTTAGGGATGCGTATTGAATATAAATTTTTCTACACTTGAAAATTTATCTTTCTGGATTTTTTCGAGGAGAGTCAACGAGACTCTTGTAGATGGTTAGATAGTTAATTGTTAATGGACACTATTATGTTAGAAACATACGTTAATATGCATTGAAAGACGGTTTTAATTTTAATTAATTTTCTTCAGAACACACTCATGATTTTAAATTTTTTTCAAAGACATCGGTGCGAAATGTAAAGATCACACGGGTAGAGTTTGAGAATCAAAAGGGTGCATTTAAGGGTCACAAGTGCTATTGCAAATGCGCGATTTGCAAATGATATAGTTATAGTTTTATCAAAAGATTTTTCATTAATTAAATTTCAATCAATTCAATGATTTGGTTTGGGATTAAATATTCAATTCTGAAGAGTATTCCACAAAGAGTCATTACGGACACAACCATGGGCAAGATGAATAAAAAATGTCAGGAATGATTTGATCTTAATTATAATAAATTCAAGTTTCCAACATTGGAAATTTGAATGTCAAAAAATTTTCAAAACTGTACAATTTCCAATATTGTCAATTTAATTAATAGCTTTCGGCGTTTGCGATGGCACGAATAATCTTCTTGACACTCAAAATATAATAGTACTCGAAAATCGACAGACCGACCAATCGCGTACTAGTATCTATTTTTTTTTCATTCTCGAGTCCGTAATATCCAAAGATGGTAAAAATATAAATTTTGAGTCAACTATAGATGGCACAATAGTTCCAAAATGCGCGGGTACTGGTAAAAATAAATCGAAATCGATCTCTCGATGTCCGATGTCCTTGAATATTTATTCATGTATTCTGACATTTTTTCTTGCAGAAATTTCAAATATCATATCTCTCTTAAATATATCGAGTCATTATTACTGAATGTTAATGGGAGTTTCGCGGAATCCACCCCATAGAGTCTCATTGCAGAGGGTTCCCGGTCTTTAAATTAATTAAAAAATGCATTTTCTATAAATCTTGATCACATTCAATGGATTAAAGAAAAAATTACGCACTAGTACGCGATTGGTCGGTACCTGGTTAAAAACCTGGGGATAGAGTTTGAAAATCAAAAGAGTGCATACAAGGGTCAATTTTTTGTTCGTGTTATTGACCGCAAGGATAGGCTACAAAAAGAACGATTTGCAAACATTAATGAATCTTCGATCAATTAGATTTCAATTTTCAACGTCCGAGTATTCATCTTTTGAGACATTTCCTTTGAGATTAAATATTCAATTCTGAAGGGTGTCACAAAGAGTCATCACACTTTGCTGTCAGCTGACGCATTTGGACACAACAACAGACACGATAAATGAAAAATTTCCCGGCGAATTTCCCCTTAAATGAAATTAAAATTTTCACCAGTCTACAATTTCCAATTTTGTCAATTGAATAAATAGCTTCCAGCGATTATAACCGACCCAATAATCTTATCTCCCGCGTGACCGATAATAGAATATCTCCACCGCGTAAAAAAAGTAGCAGAGTACATCGAGCACTGTTCAAAGTTATTTCGTGTTCGCCCCAAAGTATTTGCAGTACCATCCACCGTATTATTATTTTTTTTACCACTTCGAGCGAGATGCGGGCATGAGTTTGCGTAATAAGAGAGCAGATGCAGCAAGAGGATGTAGATCTATATAACATTAAAGTATCGAGAAAACTAGAGCAGAAGAGCGAGACAATATCGAGGCATCGAGTTGCGAATAGAGCGACAGTAGGTACAACGGATACATACATATAACACGTTACTCTCAAATGTAAAGTATAAAGAAGCTGCCAGAGGCGAAAAGAAACGAAACTTTTGGATAAAACACATAAACTATAACAAGTTTTATGCGATGTGAAACTTGGTTATGTACGCTTTTTGGCTATTTTCTTTTACATTGCAACGAAAAGATGATTATAAAAGTAACTGCAAGCGTTTTAAAATAATTACATGGGCGAAGGTAAAAAAAAACAATGAAGGAAAGAAAAATGAGACATGAGCAAAAAGTGAGACGATGCAGAGAGGCGATTTGATAAACGAATAAATTCAGGAGAAAATCTTAGATGGAGGAGGCTAGCTTGCGGCTAAACAATATGTTGTCTGGCATCCACAACCAACGTTAAACAATAAATAATCATTGTTTTGCCTATTACGAACCGCTTTTAATCTGCAAGGTGACGGCGTTGCCACCCTGAGCACACTGGTATGTCCCCATGTGCTCTTCCTTAGCTGAGTTACTGTATATTGCTGATGTTCCATTCTTAAGTGGATCAACAGCAATCTCACCAGTCTTGAGTTGCGGTATTTCTTGGTCATTTTTCCTCCATTCAACCCTATTTCCAGGCGGATCGTGACATGTTATTCTCCATGGTTGTCCCTCGAGGATGGGCTCATCTAGTCCCTTGTGATGAACTTTTTTCAACAAGAATTTTTACAATCTCATTATCTCTCACTTGTTACTGTTGTTAGGATAAATAGAGAGAAGGGGAATTAAATCGGCGAAATAAATCCTTCGTAACGTCTTTGAAATAATAAATTTTAAAAGATAATTTAGTTGGATAGAGTTCAAGAGTTGGAGACATTTTCAATTTCACGTATTGTTGTACCGTAAAAACTGGAGATTCTAGATAACGAAATGTGTTCGTAACAAAGGAGAATTTTTAACGGTTGAAAATAAATTGCCTTAACGATTCTGGTGATACGATAAGCCTACAAATAAGAAACTCACCGAAAAAATCTGATTTGTAAACGCAAACTCATTAAATAAATTTGTTTATCCCGCAGTTAACTGATGACGCAGATTTCTTGAGGACGACAAGTCGCGTCAATAGACGAGAAAAGAATGACGTGAACTCCAGCAAATGACCGTACATGAGTCACCCTTTCCTCATCATGAGAGATGAATAAAAAAATTTAATGAATGCATTAGTAACGATCCGATGAAATCGACTCATTAATCGTTAAGTAAAATTTCACTTTGTTGTTTTCTAAATGCATATCATCGAGTTTAGCGTGTCGGCGCGGGGTTGAATGTGTGCTGTATGCGCGCGCCAGAAGCACGTGCTCCCAGCTGGTTTTAGATCGCAAGGAAAAACGAAGGCCAACGGGAGAGGCAACTGATTAGATTTGAAATTTTAAAAAATTCCACAGCACTTGTACACAATTAGATCAACTAAATTCCCGTCTGCCAAGTGTTTTCATTTAATTACTCATTCTAATTCATAAAGATCGTGACATCAACTAGCTGGTACATGAGTTTGTTTGTTTCTTGATATCTCGAAATTAAATGCACGAGTTTCACTGAGAGTGGAAACGAAAATTCAAGGAAAACCAAACGATATGATGTCATGTGCACTTGAAAAAAAAAACCAATTGATTGCCCCCAGTCGTGCGCACCCCGAGTATAACGTCAGAAAATTCCCTACAACCTCCCCCAAATGACCACACGTTTTTCCAACATTTCAATGAAGATGAAAAACCCATAAAACAATAAAAAAAATAACGCAAAGATCAGGTGAATTCAGACTCAGACGTGAGTTGTCACGCAAAAAAATAAATAGCAGTGTTTGTGTCAAATAAAAGCAGGTGATTAGAGAATTGGGGTCAGACTCTCTGATTAATCTGAGAAATAAATAAATGTTAATTAAATTGGAGTAGCGTTTGAAGGAAAACATGGACTCACCAGCCTGGACCGTGGCGAGGGTGCTTGCTAAATATAGAAAACCTAGTAGCAGAACAGAATCAGCCTGCCTCTTCATTCTTGTCGTCATACGTACGAATTCTCCGTTTGTAGTGTTGTTACAATGTCGTTCACTGAAATTAAAAAATGCCGTCGAACGATCAACGACACGAACTGGTTCAATTGAATCCAATGAGAGGCAGGAAATTGAATGATTCGTTGGAGAAATTGGGGATTTTACAAGTCAGAGGGTGACAAATGAGAGGTAACTCAAGAAACTCGATAACCACAAATATAATGTCTGAACCTGGGTAGGGGCAGCACTGGTGTCTCCTCGTCTCACGTCGTTGGAATTCCTCGATTGATTTCAAAATGCCCGAACTGTCGTTATCCCACTTGACAAACGTTTTTTTTATCACTCGTTATCAACTACACTGTTATTGGGTGATTAAATAATCAGAGTTTACGTCAGAGATGAGTATAATCTCGTGAAAAATCTGTCCCACTTGACAAGGGGATTCTTATTTGGTATATGGGAGGTTCAAGTCGCGAGACTGAACACACACATCACTGAACGCAGGCGTTTCACTCGCGGAATAACTGCTGGGGGACGGAATGGCGGGGCTTGGGATGCTCGCGTCACACTTGCACTCGGGGTTTTGAGGAGTCTTTGTTGCAGTCGGTGGAGTTGTCAGAGGGGCGACGAGAACCGCGGTGTTTCAGCTTTAACTGCGCCGAGGGGATTCTCTTGGCTTTCTCGAGTGAACTGGGGGAATGGGGGAACTGGAACGTTTCCCGCAAAAGTCACCAGGCTGGGGGGCGCTCGTCTTCTGGAGGGATTGTCACTGCGCACACGCGGGAGTATTCGAAATTATGAGCCGATTTTTTTTGACGATTGTCTTGGGAGATTTGTCCATTGACATTGATGAATAAATGGATGATTGGTAATTACTGTTGTTTTTGTGGAAATTAATTGTTTTGCGGAACTGGAGTCAGTGGAGCTGTTATTTTTTTAATTATTAATTTTTCTTTGTTCAAGCGTTTAAACAAAAAAATTATAAAAAACTTTTTAATTGATATTTTTCTATTAATTTCTGATATTTTTTGTTTGTTTTTATTTATTTCTATTAATTTTTGTTTTGGCTCGGAATCGATAAACTCATGACAATTGTTCAGAATATCCAAGTATCTTTTACAGTGTGAATTATCAAATTTGTCAATTAAATTCCGTGAGGAAAATTGGAAAAACGTTTCACACGTCTCCTTTTCACAGGAGATTCAGGTAAAAATTACAAAACGCTCTTGAAACATTCCGTGACCTTAGGTAAAAATTACGTGACAGTTATCCGTAAAATTTCCTACAACCACATTTCGCTCCGGAATTACGGAAAAGATACGTAATTTTTATTCAATATTTCTCTCCGTGCACTACAAAAGTAGAAAAGCATTTCACTAGAGAAAAAGTACTTGGTTATCCTTAAGACTGCCTGCATTTCTCAGCTTTGACGATCGGAAATGTACCACAATTCTGTTCTGTAATTAAATTACTTTTTTATCGGCCTTGCAGTCCCTGAAAAGAGGGAGATGAACGACAGTCGACAACAACTTTTATTAAAATTACTGTTGTTTATGGAAACACTGTTCCCTCAGAGCGACGGAATTAAATAAATACTGTCTTGATTCAAATATTGTTTTTGTGATGCGCTTCACGTTTTACCGACTTTGTTATGAAATTTCTGCTTTTACTGGTATTAAAAAAATTATATCTCTTACTCATTTGATTTTTTCCGCTTCTCTTATCGCATATACTCTGTATAATTTTTCATCCCAGCCATAAATGAATGCATAAAAGAATATGTTCCAATTTAAACGTTTTAATGGTATGAAATAAATTATTCATTCAAAAATATTTATTGATCCAAATAAATGATTAATACCGGTCAGTAAATTCGTTCTCTTCACCATCTGAGGAATGATTTCATTTATATCTACTAAAATTTTTATTTGAATGGAGGAAACATTTATGGATGTCTGGGAGACCACTTGATGTGAATAAAAAACGCAAATAAAAATCTAGTCCACGATTGACTAAGGGGTCATTCAAATATTACGTCTCGTGCTCTTTGGACTTTTTAGACCCCCTCCCCCACCCCAACCGCTCTCGTCACAGTCGCAAGTCGTTCCAAATATGGACCCCTTCTTGTATATTACGCCATAAAATCCGCGACTTGCCCCCTATAATGGCGATTTTTTTGAGTTTTCTCATAAAATTGAATTTGAGAAACAAGAATAAGGAGAAGACAAGACATTCGGTGAATGATTACATCTTTATGCGATGCTCGTCGAACTCTTTATAACTTATTATTTAAACATAGGGCTTGGTGCCTGGTTGCATCAAGCCCGGTTAAAAAAATTCTCAGCCAAGCATAGGAATAAATGATAATAATCTACCGATTAATTTTGATCCAGAGTTCAGTGAGGCTCGGCTGCACCAAGCCTGGTTAAGTAAATCGTCTGTCAAGTATCGCCGATTATCTGCCGATCAATTTTTCTATTTCACCAAAAAATGTTCTGTGCACCGATAGAAAAAAATATTTTCATCACGCTGTGACGAAAAGTGAACTTTTCGGCACGCTCCGCGTGCCTAAAAGTCCAATTTCCGCCACATTGTGATGAAAAATATTGTTCGTAACTCGTGAAAAAATGTTTTTTAGCTCGTATATAAACCTCCCACTCGCCAAAAAACACTTTTTTGCACTCGTTACAAAATATACTATTTTATTGAGATGTTTCTTTCTTGGAACAAGTATTGTACCAATGAAAACTTTTCCTTTATGAGTAATCGAAAAGGCACTTCTTGGTACGACGTGAACGTAGTAACAGTGTCAAAATAGTAGATTGTGCACCGAGGGAGGAAAACAGCACAGTCCAACCCGCTCGGCTTCGCCTCGGGCAGTAATCCAGACTGGTTTGAATGTCTTGTTTTACTTCCCAGTTGCACATACTATTTTTCATCACACTGTTGGCGCCTCGGCTCGTGATATAAACCTCCCACTCGCCAAAAAACACTTTTTTGCACTCGTTACGAAATATACTATTTCGCAGGGAAGAACGTGGGTTATGTAATTCCGAGGATCGTCAAAAACAGCAGAAATCCGAGGAGTGAAATAAGCCACTTTCCTCCCGTCATTTGGGGAGGAAAATAGAACTTTTCATCACAAGGTCCACAAAGTATTTTCTGACGAATGTGGCTTTGTAGGCCGAGCCGAAGGCGAGGCCTATAATCACATTCGTCAGAAAATACTTTTGGACCGTGTGATGAATGNGAGAAGGCTCGCAAACCGCGATCTAACCGAACGAAGCGAGGTTAGAATCGCGGTTTACCGGGCCTTCTCACGAAAAATTGTTTTTTGGATGCAAAAAACAATTATTCCTCACCTAGACAATACATGCACCGCCTACAGTCTACGAATGCGCCCCCTACATTTAACGAAACCCTTATCGCCTCCTGCCGGAAAATATTCCGCTATTATGAGTTCGAAGTGTTATTGTTGCGGATGGTGAGTGTCGATATAATAGGCGAATCCACAGTTATTGGAGCAGATGGCGGGAATGACTGGAGAGTCGTAATGTGCCTGTTGACTATCACAACAGGATGGAAAAAATGTTTTATTCGTAAATGAGTGGAGTTGAGGCAGGCGACGAGTGAGAAACAAAACAGAAGCGGGGTGGGGGTAGCCGTGAGTGTGGGGCGCTGAGTGGCGAGTGCCGGTGTTGTTGCTTGAGAGAGTCAACATAACGTCTCGCGTAGGTTAGAGAAGAGACGACGCCGCAGGTTGTTGTTTTCAGTGAAATTACACAGGAACTATCGGGTGAAATGTTTTAACGTATTAGTTGTGCGACTGGTGATCAATTCAGTCATGTAAACACTGAAAATTCGATCGAATGTCGAGGTTTTGAGGGTGTGAGGGGTAAATATGAAGACCGTGGGCATAAAATGTCGCGTTGATCCGTTTGTTTTGATGAATAATTATCAAAAAATGGAGGAGTAGGAGTTATTAACGAGTTTGTGAGTTACAATGGACATTTTTGAGTGACGAGTGAGATTGGACTGTTTATCAAGGGGAAGGTCAGCGACTGAGGTGTGTTGTGATGTGCGAGCGTGACGACAGTAGACGCCACAGGCCATTGTTCTCAGAGAAATCACACAAGAACTACAGGGAAAAATATTTTAGTGTGTTATTTATGCGAGTGGTGATCAATTAAGTCATACAAACATTGAAAATTCGGTCGAATGGCCAGGTTTTGAAGGTGTGAGAGGTAAATGTGAAGATTGTGGGCATAAAATGTCGTGTTGACCCGTTTGTTGTGATGAATAATTATCAAAAAATAGAGGAGTAGGAGTTATTAATGAGTTTGTGAGTTAAAATGTACATTTTTGAGAATTCCTAAGTGATTTTTCGTTCATTGTGACGAGTGAGATTCGGCTGTTTATCAAGGGGAAGGTCAGCGACTGAGGTGTGTGTGATGTGCGAGTGTGAGGAGAGTAGATGCCACAGGCCATTGTTCTCAGAGAAATCACACAAGAACTACAGGGAAAAATATTTTAACGTGTTATTTATGCGAGTGGCGACCAATTAAATCATGGAATCAGTGAAAATTCGATCGAATGTTGGGGTTTTGAAGGTGTAAGCCGTAATTATGATGATTGTGGTCATGAAACGGCGTGTTGAAACGTTTGTTTTGATGAGTAATTATTCAAAAATGGCTAAGGATACCCAAGTACTTAGATTATTTTTTCTCCAGGGAAATGTTTTTCTACTTTTACAATAGAATATCAGAGCTTTTATTTAAACCCCCTTTGATCCTAAATTTCCGGACATTTTCCAATGATTTTATCATTTAAACTCTGCAGGTCTCAATTTGAATCTCACTATTGAACCGTTAGAAAACATTTTAAAAATCTGGAAAAAAAATTGAAAAGTTTATTTTTTGTGAGATTGATGAAATAATTTAAAAAATTTCAATCTTTGAAAATTACGAGCATTTTACATGAATAATTTATAAACAATCAATTTTCAAATTTATTCATATTGTGAATTTTCAACAGAAATCGATTTCATTCGTAACTAAATAAGATTCCCGAATATTTGAACAATTTCAATTATCTATGTATAAATAACGAATGTTTAAAAAGATGAAAATTCGGTGCAAAATGTAATTTAAATGACGCTGAATGTTTACGAGGTTTTTTCAAATTTTTCGCACGCAATTTAATTGACAAATTTGATGATTGAAAATGAATCTATAGTTGAATCTATAGTGTGGTCTGCACCAAACTGTAAAAGATTCTTGGATATCCTTGACTAGTAGATATTAACAAGTTTACGAAATATAATGAACAGTTCGAAAATTTCCAAGTGATTTTTCCCTCATTGTAATGAGTGAGATTGTTGATCAAGTAGAAATTCTGGATTGTCTTGTGATGTGCGATTGTTAGACGAGAGCAGATGCCACAGGTCATTGTTCTCAGTGAAGTCCAGCAGGAAGTACAGGGCGAAATACTTTAGGAAGTTATTCATTTGACTGGTGTCAAATGAACCTGCAGAATTCGTCGCAATGTTGATATTTCAAAAATGTGAGGAGCAAATATCATAACTATGAGCATAAATCGTAGTATTCCACCGTCTGTTTTGATGAATAATTATTCAAATCTGGTCGAGTCGAAGTTATTAACGAGTTTATGAACCATAATGAACATTTTGGAAAATTACCAAGTGATTTTTCATTCATTGCAACGCGTGAGAGTTGGACTGCTGGACAGTGAAAGTCAAAGTTAAGTGTCTGAGTGGTGTTATTGTACCAGTGTTAGGCAAGAGCAGACACCACAGGTCATTATGGCCACTGGAATTCCGCAGAAACTGCAGTGTAGAACACTGGAATATTATTAAATCAACTGGTGATGAATTAGGTCACATAAACATGGAAAATTCGTCCAAATGTTGATGTTTTGGGGTCTGGGAGGCAAATACAGAGACTGTTGGCATGAAACGTCATGCTGAACGGTTGATTCTGATAATTAATTATTCGGAAATGGTAGAGCTAAAGTTATTAACGAATTTCTGGTCGATAATTAATATTTTGGAGAATGTTCAAGTGTTCTCGCTCATCGCACACTGAGAAAAACAAAGTTTTTTGAGAAGTACATCTTTACTTATATTAAGAAACTAGCGGCTTGAATATTTTCAAGGGCAAAATATCTGACTCTGAGAAAGGAAAACTTTCGTCAAACAATTTTGTACTTGTCCTAAAGGCGAGGACAATTTCTTGATGACGAGAAAGTTATTTCTCAAACCAAGTAAAACTGAATTAATTCATTTAATAGTTTTTAGCCTCAATTCTAAAATATTTTTATGCCAAAATGACGTGAACTGATTTGAGAATTGGTTTTCTTGATATGAACCAATTGCCCTCATCTTTCGGACAATTATAAAATTTCTTGACGTAAGATTTTTTCGGCTTACACTGTTAATCATTTTTGTCTGAATTTGCCGTGCCAAATTCCAGAAATTTTTGTCGTGTTCCAATTCCACTGAAATTTTAGGAAATCTTGTCATTGAAAATTCAGAATTTCGCGGGAAAATCAAACACAACTGTAAATTTCCGTTCTATTTTTTCCTGAAAATGAATAGAAAACCAGAAAATTCTGGTAAATCTGGAAAAAAATCATGAGACTTCAGATTTCACTGAAAATTGAATGCAATTTGACACTGAGTATTCATATCAGATTGAAAATTGAAATAAATTAAGGAATTCTCGTCTTTATGTTACTTAAAATTCGGGAATTTTACTGAATTTTCAGTGAAACCGAAAATTTCATGATTTTATTTCCCCTCAATCGTATTCAGTGTCACTGTCCTGAAAATTGGTAGTCAACTGTCCATGAAATTTCATTGTTTTTCTAACAGTGTAGTGTGAGATTGGTAATTTTGGTGCCATGGATTTCTTGCCACAAGTATAGACTTCTCAAAAAATTCTTGTCTTCTCGGTGCAATCAGTGAGAGTTGGACGTTTGCAGAATCCAATGCCCAGTGCTTTGAGTTGTGTAGTGAATAGTGACAAGTTGAATAGTGAACAACAAAGTTGAATAGTGGCAAACACTGGAATTCAATTTTAACGTTTTAATTACGTGACGATGGCAGCATAAAACCTGATGAAATCGTACGTATGCAGTTGAATTACACAAATCCTCGATTTCACGGGGAAACATATCAGCTGGCGAGGGTGAGCGGTGAGTAGATAATGAATCGAACAAAATAATTCATTCGTCGAAATTTATGAATATTAATTTTTTTTTAATTTCCGAGTGAATGCAACGAACGAACAGATTTCAGGATTATTCCGCTACATGAGGATTAAATCGTACTGGTGAATCTCCATTTATTCCACTTTTTATCTCATCTCGATTTTTTTTATTCTTTTAATCAAACGCGCGGTCTTCAAAATTAAAATTGGAATTGTCCCACTAAATCATTGCCCCAAAAAGGCTGCAAAATTCTTGATAATTGGCGGAACGATTTCGTGATTAATTCGCTATGTAGGGATTAAATTGTCTGGTTGGATTTTTATTCATTTTGATTCTGATTTCGCCGTCCATTTTTTCCACTTTCCAATCAATTTCTGTTTTTTTTTTCTAAATTGAAATTATCTACGGTAAATTATTACCATGAACATTCTGGAAAGTACTTGATAGTAAACAAATAGATTTCATAATCAATTCACTACGTGAGGATTCAACTTTTTCTGTGAAATCAACATTCATTCCATCTTTCCATTGAAAGTAAGAATTATCCGAATAAATTGATGTCAAACAATCGAGTTGCATTATTAATTCACTGCATGAAAATCCAGATTTTTCCTGGAATTGACATTAGTTTTAATTTTTATTTCATCTCCAATTTTTTTATTTGACGATCAATCTCTCTGTTTTTCTCCAAAATAAAAATTAAAATTAACCCCATGAAATATTTTCCCCAAAATTTTGAAAAGTACCTGACAATAAACAAATAGACTTCATAATTAATTTGCTGCATAAACATTCAATTTTTCCAGAAAATCTAATCAGCCATTTCAATATCAGTTCTATTTTCAATTTTATAATTTTTCAATCAACCCCTTATTTCCATTAAAAACAGAAATCATCCCAATAAATCGACATTACACAAACGGATGTAATTATCAATTCACTATATGAAAATCCGTTTTTCCCCTGAAACGTACATTTATTAAAATTTCCATTTCATCTCCAATTTCAATCCTACCAATCAATCTCTCCTTTCTCTCTAAAATAAGAATAAAAACTACCCCAATAAATAATTTCCCTAAAAATACTGAAAAGTTCTTGATATTAAACAACGGTTGCTTCCGACGGGAGGCATTGAAATCGGATTTTCCTTGGGTTTGGGTTAATTGCGATCGTTCTACCAGCAGTTAATTAAAACAAAGTTCAGCGGAGGTTCCTAAACAATTCGGTGAAACTAGAAATGAACAGAGAAGTAGAGTGGGGCGGGACGGGGGGGGGAGGGGTAGTGGGTGGCATTGTGAATATAGGTATGAGGTAGATAGAATTCACTTGAACACTGGCCTGGTGAGAAAGTCATCCTCACTACCCTCATTCACACTACCCGTTAATCCTCCACCTAAATGCGTCCCCCAGGTTCACTATTTTCCGAGTGTATTCTAGCCTCTCCGTTTTATCCAACGACTATTGCACTCTCTCTTCAACCTGGTTATTAAACGCATTTCGACCATGCGAAACGCCGAGAATGCCCGAATAACGTCGCACCCCGATGAAAATGTAATTGAACTCTCATTGCACTGTTCATTTTATCTCTCGTATATTTTTTCATTTGTCATTCGTATCCACTCGGCAATTGAATTTTTTACTCCAATTTTGGAACAAACTCGGCCTTTGTTGATTGTTCAGATCTCAATAAAATGCCCCCCCCCCTCCCAACTATTTGCTTTTTCCGACTATTTAATTAAATAAATGAATGACAAAAGTTTTTTTCAACAAATGGAACATTGCATTCAGCTGTGAAAATAATCTCGGAGACAATTCTCCTCTACCCCAGTCATAAAATTCGGTATTAGTTATACGAGGAAAGTTGGGTATTCTAGTTTGTCTGTTGAATCATCAAAAATTCATCAAAATTCCATTCTACTCAACAACTTTATTAACCCCATCAGCCAGTTAGTCTCCAATTATCTCACTACTTTTATCCCCTTCTCTGCCCCCTCCCACCCACCCTCACACTCTCCCCTACCACCGCACGACGTTAATTGTTACCGATACTTGAGCAAGTCCTTTGGGAGTTAAAAGTGCATCTCTACGCTACTCAGAGCCACGAGTACAAGCGCAAGTTCGGTAGTTGCCCTTGCGACAACAGGACTCGATCGAGCGCAACCCCCCCGGGTGAGAGAACACAGCCGGGGAAAAAAAAGACTAAAAAATAATGAGGGAATGGAGTTTATATGGGGAAGTGGAGTAGGTGTGTGAGCCAAAAGGGTTCGAGTGTTTGTGTGAGTGAGTGGGACATAGACAACAGTCAAGTTGTAGGCATATATAGTTTTGGGAAGTGAAGAAGTGGTGGGGTACCGGCAGGGGGGGTGG
>NW_021680482.1:219064-220000 GCF_001412515.2 Diachasma alloeum
CTTTTTCCGACTATTTAATTAAATAAATGAATGACAAAAGTTTTTTTCAACAAATGGAACATTGCATTCAGCTGTGAAAATAATCTCGGAGACAATTCTCCTCTACCCCAGTCATAAAATTCGGTATTAGTTATACGAGGAAAGTTGGGTATTCTAGTTTGTCTGTTGAATCATCAAAAATTCATCAAAATTCCATTCTACTCAACAACTTTATTAACCCCATCAGCCAGTTAGTCTCCAATTATCTCACTACTTTTATCCCCTTCTCTGCCCCCTCCCACCCACCCTCACACTCTCCCCTACCACCGCACGACGTTAATTGTTACCGATACTTGAGCAAGTCCTTTGGGAGTTAAAAGTGCATCTCTACGCTACTCAGAGCCACGAGTACAAGCGCAAGTTCGGTAGTTGCCCTTGCGACAACAGGACTCGATCGAGCGCAACCCCCCCGGGTGAGAGAACACAGCCGGGGAAAAAAAAGACTAAAAAATAATGAGGGAATGGAGTTTATATGGGGAAGTGGAGTAGGTGTGTGAGCCAAAAGGGTTCGAGTGTTTGTGTGAGTGAGTGGGACATAGACAACAGTCAAGTTGTAGGCATATATAGTTTTGGGAAGTGAAGAAGTGGTGGGGTACCGGCAGGGGGGGTGGCAAGAGGGATGGCAAGAGGGGGCAACGCGACGCCAGGCGTCGTGGCGCCGGCTCGGCATCCGGGCGTCGCTCGTCTACGTCTCCCACCCTTCGATATATCGATTGGCCTACCTCTTTGCTCCTCTGCGGGAATGGAATGCTCCCGCGTGCGCTACACACACTCACACACATGTGCCTACTCTTCCTGCTCTCAACTGCACTTTTTTTTGCTCCAGTATTGTACGATCAACGATCTCGAAATCGTTGAGACTCCACTCGAACATTTTTACCCCCCCCCCCCCCCCCC
>NW_021680482.1:220062-241786 GCF_001412515.2 Diachasma alloeum
TCTCAAACCGTACTTCTAGAATTTCTTTTCTTGAATTTTTGTACCAAGTGAAATGAGTAAGATATGAAGAACTCGGGAGAGATTGAACTGAGTCAGGCTGTGCACCAGTTGTTTCTATCTCACTGGGGTAATTTGAAAATCTGGGTAATAGAGTTAGGGGGGAATCAAAGGGCGGCGGTGGAGATCCACCGAGCCATTATGCCTCCGGGGAGTGTTCGGGTGCCAGGAGAATGAGGACTCGATGGGAGATATGGGGGGGGGAGGGGAGGACCACCCTCAAACAAAACGTCCGAGACGAGAAAGCGGGTCAACCCGCAAATCTTCCTTCCTTCCTGTCTCTCTCTCTCCTTTGCACTCGGTTTCGTTTCATACTTCCACACTTTGACCCCTTTGGTGAACCAGAAACTCAAGCTTGCTGCATTCCTCGGGGGATTTTTCACTTTTTAGGGATGTCTCGGCGGGTGATATATTCGCGGAGTCGATTTGATGGGGTGACAGGGGGTGAGAATAATTGCTTGGTGGGGGAGGGGATTTTTCAATTTTTAATGGTTTTTGGTTATTCGGGGGATTGCGCAGTGTTGGAGAAAAATTTTGTAGAAAATCGGGGTATTTTTTTTGCGTGAAGGGAAATCGTGGAGCGAAATTGTGGTTCGGGAAAAAATACTATGTGCGGAGGATATTTTACGATTTGGAACTCAACACTGAGGCATTTTTTTCGAACGGGACGTTTGGTAAAAAAATCATTTTCCGTAACAGAAAAATTTCTACACATGTGAATGAATACACAAAATTTATCAGCGGAGAAAAATTCCCTATTCGTCCCGCTCTTTTTAACTCGATCCTGATTACAAGATTTCGCTTTTTTTTTTAATTTCCGAGTGAATGCAACGAACGAACAGATTTCAGGATTATTCCGCTACATGAGGATTTTTTTGGTTTTTTCGCCTAGTCTTTGGAAATTTTAACAATTCCCGTAATAGCTGCATGTGAATTTAGAAATTTGTGAATTATTCTTCTCCTTTTGCCTAAACTCCCTGGTGTCGGAGTATGCGCCAATTTTGTGAATTGGAATTCGATTTAAGATAGAATTGTCCATGAAATTTCACCAAAAAATGTCTTGAAATTCAACAAAAAAAAATTTTTTTACATTAAGCTGTTATTGATATTTCAATGACAGTTCAATTTCTCAAACCCATTCAGAACTTTAAAAATCATGTGTAATTGAATTTTGAGAAATTTGGTAATGAAAAAATCGGGAGAATTGTGATATTCAGTCGAACTATTCAGTGAGAATCAACGAGTTGTGGAATTTTCGTTGCTCTTTGACTGGAAATAGTTGAACCATCACCTAATTTTCTGCAGAACTAGTGCATTCACTCAAAATATGAATTAACTTCTTGCCAATAATATTATTTTCCCGAAAATTATCAAGCTTTCGTTTACATACTCCCTGTATCCGTACAACTATATTAATTCAACACATGAGAACTTTACTCACGTGGTACACACACTGATAGAATGATTCATTTATTCCAAACGAGATTCGTTAACTATTAACGAATGGTAGAGTTGAATATGACCAAATGAATATTCGTTAATAGTTAACGAATGGTTTACTTGAATGGCGAAAGTCAAGTCCAACAAGTCTCCTCAAATGTACATTCGTTAACTATTAACAAATGAACATTTGGTGGGATCGAATAGACCCTTACCTCCAACCAAAATCCATTCGTTAACAATAACTAATCCGTTCTATCAGTGAACGCTTCTTGTCCAAAAGATCTCAATTAAAACTAAAAAAAGACAATCTGTTTGAGCCCACTATTTTCCAAGATTTGAAAAAAATATTTTTCATCTAAAAGACAACCTTCATCTCTCGTTTTTCGTGGTGTTAAAATTTCCGTGATTATTCTCCCCCCACATTGATATATATTTCCCCTATTCAAAATTATCAGAGTACCTAGAAAATATTCATTCGTCTTTGTCAACCAAAAATGAAACCGACTCGAAACTTTATTACATTCTCATGCAGTCTTTCGTGAAATTCCGGTAAATCCAGGTATATTTCACCAGTGCACGCCATCCCTGCGCTCTTAATTCCCTGGAAATTCCCCAGCCCCGCTCCCCCTACGCCGCAAAAATTAAATTTTCATCATCAATAATTCACCAAACAACTCCCAGAATCAACAACTCCAAACTTCCCTCCAATATTTATTCCAGCCGTCATCCCCAAACAAACAGACCAAAACCTCTCACGCTCCCTGTCTCAACAGCAATAACAATATAATAACAACAGAGTAAAAGAAATCTGAAGTGCACACACTTCACGCGAAGAGTGGGGTTCATACCTTAGGCGTATTTACGGATGCAAACTCGAGTATGATTCGCGGGAGTCCGAGAGACGCTATAAAACAACCCTACTGGGAGAGGGGGTGAAAAAAAAAAATATGTGGAAAAACCCCAGCTGTTGGCGAATGTTATATGATATGTATACCTGGGGGAATTGAAACTCGCAAGGTGAATGGTGCTACGATAAAAAGAAGAAGAATATGTTGGTAAAGTTGAGTTGAGGCTGGGGACCAGACTTTCGCATCCACGAACTAGGATAAAACGTTGTCGTGTCTAATAGTCAAGCCTCAAGCCCACTGCGCAAACGAGACAGGCTCCATTGAAGCTCTCTTGCCCCACCATACATCAATGTGCACACACTTTTCAGCTCAAAAACATGAACGAGTGGAAATGAATAGTCGTTGGTTGGTTGAATTTCTATGAAAATTTTCTGGTTCATTATTGTAATGCTTTTGGCGTGCTGAGGGAGAGTTTGCGAGAGGGGGGGGGGGAGGAGAGGGATTTTTTAGAACGTGATTCCACTTTTCTCTCGCCCCTTCATGCATTATCCAATGCCCTATGACTCTTCAGCACTTTTTCTGAGAAAAAGCCGGGTCACAGGCATGAACTGTACACCCGAGTGCATTTCTCACGCTGCCACGCAGTCGGGTGAGATAATGAAACGCCGGCGTTTTTGTTCCATGAATTGTGAGACGTAGGTGTTGAGATGGGAGTGGAGGTGGGGGGTGGAGTAATGCTTGGAGGATGAGTTGTATTTTATATGTTTTTTGGTTTTTTTTTTTATTATTTATTAACTCTAGATTGGTTACGTGAGGGAAACGCTGTGGCGTGTAATTTTTCTTCAAGTGCCGTTGACTTGTTGATCTGAATTTTTTTTTAAATTGACTTTTCATCACTTGTGAACAATAGGGTTCGTACTCGGGGGAAAAGTGTTCTTTGACCCTTGGGCGGGTGCACACCTTCCACAGGTCAAAAATCATTTTACGCATTCGTATGGAAATATACGGTTTTGTTAGATTTGCTGGAAAAGTGCACTTTTCGGAACGGTTTAGAGTGCATTAAAGAGTTGTTTTCCGCACGGCGTGCGTAAATTCCACGAGCGTGCTCGAGAAAATTCACCAACTAGTTTATCTATAAAGCTTAGCTCCACAACAGAACCCATGGAATTAACGCATGTCGTGCGGACAACAAACACTTTACACTCAGTAAACGTGAAATTCGACATTTCGAAAAAAATAAATTAAATTGACTCCTCAAGTAATGCATTACGGGACAATACAAACTCAGCAGTACATCTTGAAAAGATGTGGAAGCAATTCAATAAGTACAGCCAGGAGTTTTCTGCTCACCGATTGAATTGTCCACGGCATTTCCCTCTGCCCCTCCCGGGAGGTTTCTCGTTTTATTACCTGAAATAAAAGCACGCCCTTTGCACACTGGGATTGTCTCTGAGGAGGGCTTTTCTACCTTGTCCTGTACAGCTCTGGTTCAGCTTCTGGTTCCATTCAACTTAGTGACATCAAAGCTCTTCAGTTGGATTGAAATTCCCATGAAAATACCGGAATATTTGAGGGAGGGAGGGAAAATTCTAGTCCTGGGATGGATTTCCAGTTTCATTGTTTGGACAGTTTTCGTGTTATTAACTGTAATATGGGGAGGAGGTTTAAGAGGTTGAGAAAGGGGGGGGGGTGAGTGTGGGCGGGGGGTAAAAGGGGTGAGTTGGAGCTTGCGACGTTGATAACTTTCCCAGTTAAATTGTAGTTTTGATGAATATAGTTGGAGGTTTATTCGAAAGTACGACGGACGCGTTCAAGGATATGAGGATATTAATATTAATATTTGGTGGGTTTCTCTCGGTTTTTTTTCCACTACCTCTCAGCGGGAAATATTTAAAGTGTGGTGATTGTACAAATAGGATTGCTTGGAGTATGGGGATGGAAAAGGTCGACCCAATGGGCTGGGGAGAGGATTGTCAATGATAAATACATCACTCTCGACAAACGTCCGAAGAAAATTTTCTATTTCCGTTTAATGCAGGAAAATTCACTTCGTTTCATTAGATCTCAAGGATATTTGCAAAACATTTTACCGTGAAATATTTAACTCTTGAGTATCTTGAGGAGTATGATGCGGAAATTGCGAACTTGGTATTTGAGGGTAATTTCCTCGAGTTTTCAACGATGCACATGATGTCGTTATTCTCGCGTCATCATAATGTTGTTGAGTCGATCAAAGAAGCCTGCGTCTTGACAATTACTGTCTTGGTATTCTAGCATCGTAATGGGCCATGGCTTTTCATGAAGATTTTAGGTGCGTTAAAGGTGGATGGATAAACTCCTGTTGAGTTGGGAAAAAATAAATTCAGAGAGCCAAAAAAAATTATTTATCATTGATAGTTTTTCCTATGAATTTATGAATAAAATTTGTAAATTTCACATTTCACTAAACATTCGATGGAATTCCGGATTTTTTTTTCTCCCGGCGGACGAGGATTTTCCTGCTAACTTGAATTTTTAGTAAAACATGAAGATTTAGAACCGAATTTCGAAGAATTTTCAATTAATTGGAAATTTAAGGATATGTTTACTTCTTCATTAATTTTTCCGGAATAATTAAACTGAAATTCACAGTTTCCACGGATTTTTCCGTGAAATTATGAATTTTCAATGACAAAATTTATTGAAATTCAGTGGACGTATTACTTCTTAGAATTTTCCAAGACCCTTACCGGAAAATTCAGTGGAAAATTTTCAACAGTTTAGTGACATTTTTGGAAAAATCCAATAAATAAATCATTTTTTTCTAAAAAAAATGAAAATCACATCTTTAATTTTTCATGGTATTTTCAACTTTCAATCTCGTCAAGTTCTCACCCAAGAAAAACCATTCTCATCCCATTGAGACGAGAATCCATAATCTGGAGAAACTCCAAGAATAAACCCAATAATTCAGGCATATTGAGAGAATCCAAAGGGTAAAAAGTCGCCGGAAATCAATAACCAGAGAAATCAAAAAATTTATCCATCCAGACTCATTCCAAAACTCCCCTTTGTTTACACGCTTGGCGGATCAAAAGTGAGGGAGAATATTGCAATTATCTCTGGAAGGACGAATTCAGCGGTTGAGATCGATTGCTCCGACCGATATAGCACCAATTAATGGCTATATTCCCGCAGCTTCGCAGAGCTGTACAAATTTCTCTACCTCTGAAATGTTTTTTTTTTCTCCTTTGATTCTTTTACCTATCAATCCGAATCGTTCGATATATCGACGTTGTGTAACACTTGCTGTACTCGTATGCCATGGAATACATCAAACCCGTTAAAATTATTTCTGCAACGCCTCTGGAGTGGCTCTCTGACGTTTATTTGATCTATTAAACCACAATTGGAATGTCTGAAAATTACGGTTGACGGGGGGGAAAAAAAGGAATATTCAACGTTTGAGTTGAAGTGTGGAATAGTAATGAAGCTCGAGGTATAGAACTATCCGGGGAATTCGTGATCAGTGAAGGGTAAAGAGTAAGGAAAATGCGATGGGGGGAGGGGTCTGAGGTCGATTGAAATGGGGGAGATGAAAAAGTCAAAGGGAGTATGTTAAGAACGTGGGGGAAAAAGAAAAGTAATCGTAGACTCACTGCACGTTTTTCGTTCTCTGCATATAGACAAGGTCGGCAAGCCTTCTGGCCGTAATTAAGATACTTGTACTGATTAACCATCCGGGTCTCTCGCCATAATGCGGAAAAAAAATTGTAAAAAAATTTGAGGGTGAAAAAAACAACAGTAATCCTAAAAATAGACGTTGAAGGGAGTTTTTTTCGGCCCCGGAAATTCAACCTGGGACAATGCCTGGGGAAAATAAAAGGCATTAAAAGAAGGGGAAAAAAAAACATTGCAAAACGTCGTCGGGTGTACCGACGTAGCGTATTCACAGTCAGCGTGGCGTGATGCGAGCTTGCAATTAAAATAAATCCTGTGGGCAAAAATAATGCAAGTTTGTTTTTTTTTTTACCTTTAGGTCTCAGTTTTATTATTATTTCTGCTCTCCGGGGCTTTTTGGGCTGCTTTCTTTGCCATTACTGTCCATTTCGTGTGCGCGATTAATTAGGATTTCATCTCAATGAAGGTATGTCGAATTTTATCAAATAGAAATGATGAGTTTTTGGTTTTTTTTGTTAAACTTTTGTTGAGAATGAAATTAAATTCTGGGGACGTTAATTAAAATTTACACGAATTGAGGGAAATGTGGATTTTAATGAATGTGAAATTCATGAATGAGTGGAGATGAGAATTTATTTCTCGTTAATTAGTTTTATTTGTGGAATGAAATGGTGTTCAATTGAATGATGAAGTGGACGGAGAAAAAAGTTGAGGAGAAATTAGTGAAACAGTCAAGTAATCGTCGAGCGAAATTGCGTTCTTTTGGAATTTTAATTTGAGTCTGTATTTGAATCTATATTCTCTCCGAGAAATTTACATCGGGAAATTTCAAGAGAAAAATGATTGGCGTTAAAAAAAATTACCTGACATGATTGTCGGGTGATTTGTGCTGAAGTGATTTGAGATGGTTGGAGCAACATTCTGTATAATAGTTTGAGCAGTGTTCATTGCAGCATCCAAACTGACTATTTTATCAACGAGAATAACGGTATCAAGTTTCATATCAAGTTCCATTTAGAGAGAGAAATTCTTTAGAAAAATTCTACTGCGAATACTGGAACAAAACACAAACAACCGTTTTATGAAAAATTCTAGTACTGTTGGAATACAATTTCAAGGGGTTTTTGATTAAATTTCTGAGGATTTCAGTGGAAAATTCATTTAACTATGAAAAAAAATTTACGTGCTACGCAATAAAATTTCCAACGTCAGCAGTGGAATTTTTCTCTGGCCGTCAAACTGAAAAAATTGTCTAGAAAAATTCTTGTGCAGCACCAGAAAAATTTTCATGCAAATGAATGTTGAATTCATCAGTGCGGAAATGAGAAATTTTTTCCTTTGAGGATTATTCAATTCTGCAAAGAAAAATAATAAAACCTCTTTCTTGGAAAAATTTATTCAGAATTAGGGTTGTAAATGCCAGAAACATCATTATCCCTTACCTGCGCACTACCGCGTCAGCATGAAACGGCGAAACACGTCCAATTTGCTTTTTTTTCAATTCCTCGTAAAAAATACAGGAAAACAATAAAACAACGAACACCCGGAAAACAATACATCTGGAGTAGTAAATTATCGTGTTGAGAGTTAAGGCAGAAATTTGCTTCAATGATTGCATTCCAGAAACTTTCAGAACTACTAAACTTGCGTGTTTGATTAATCATTCGGTCTGTTTTTTTAAATAGAAAATTGGAAACACTTTGGCGCAATAATATTGACTTTCTCCCTTTGGCAATGATTAATGTTTCCAGAAAAATAAACAAAAATTCCTGTTGAAATATGCACACAGAAAAACCAACACGTAAATTACGTTCAAGGATGTGCAAGTACTTTGCCTAGTTTTTCTCAACGAATGTTTAAAAAAATAATAATTCTGTGCAAAATGCAACTTGAATGATGCTAAATATTCAAGAATATGATTTTTTTCAAATTTTTTTTTACGCTATGTAATTGATAAATTTGGTGATTGAAAAAGTTTGAATCTATAATGTGGTTTGTATCAAGCTGGAAAAGATTTGGCTATTTTTTCAACAGTCAAATGTTTTTTTTTCTTTTATAGTCAAAATCTCAGAGCTTTCATTTGAGCCCCATTCGCCCTTAAGTTTCCAGACATTCAACAATCGTTTATTATTTAAACTTTGCAGGTTCGAATTTGAATCTCGATATTGAACAGTTAAAGAACATTTTAAAAATCTGAAACAAAATTGGAAATTTTACTTTCGGAGGAAGATTGATGAAATAATTCGAAAATTGCTATTTTTAAAAATGACGAGCATTTTCTATAAAATCCATGTAAATCATTTGTTCGGAATCGTAACAAATTTATTCACATTCAGAATTTTATCAGAAATTTATTCGATGCCTAAAAAAATCAGGTTTCCGACCGTTTAAACAACTTTAATTATCTCTCTATCTGATAAAAATCCAAATCGGTTTGTGGCGATGAAAATTTGGTCCTCGAAATAAAGACACCAAAATTGAGGGCACGAGGCCCAGATTAAACTCAGACAGACTAAACAATGAGCGGACGGAGGGCGTAGCCCCTTTAGTTCATTTATAAATAACAAATGTTTAAAAAAATGATCATTCAGTGCAAAATGCAACTTAAAAGACGCAGAATATTCATGATTTTTTTCAAATTTCTCTCACGCAATTTAATTGGCCAATTCAATGATGGAAAATGGTTGAACTTATCGTGTGGCCTGTACCAAACTGCAAAAGCTACTTGTATATCTTTAAGAAATCGTCTTTTACGCTTTCTGAAGTGTATTTTACGCTCAATATCGCCGTAAATTACGATTACATAAACATAATTTACGTTCACGTTTTCCAGTGTGTAACATTAATCAATTGCACTCGAAAAGAGGTAAAAAAAATTCTCAAAGCGTTTAAACAAGTACTGAAAACCTCATGCCCCGATGATTTCGATGAAAAAATACTCTTTGATACCAGAAAAACGCTCGTGCTCCAACGTATGAATTGATTCTGATTGGATGTCACGAGCAAACTGCGCCTCCACTCCCCCATATTCGAGCAAAACTACCATCCAATCAAAATACTACCCCCTGGTGACGCCAATTGAACCTGTATCAAACTACCGGACGAATAATAACTTATTGAAAATGGAATTGATTCAGTGACTGGGCTTCGTTAATGTTGTATCCGTATATATCATAGGAGCCATGGTGGAAAAATCACTTGGGGATAAAATTGAAATAGTACGTGCGCTGTTGGCTCAATTCATTCTCTCCCTCCTTGACTTCGTTAGGTGCCTTAGAACCAAATGTCCTTAGCTTATATCTGCGAATACTTTTCCTCCTTCCGTCCATTTCTGAACTTTTGTCTGCCACGCCAATCCACTCGTATCTCAATGAGATTTCTTCCGGTTTATTCGTTGATTTCTATTACCCATTTACTTTACTATAATAGCATATGGGCCATCGTCCTCGTCCCTATCCTCCCACAAATACTATTCATTTGTTAATAATTTATCGGAGTAGAAATGGCACACGGAGAGAATAGATGGGGAAAACTTATTTATGTTAGGATTTATGTTAGGCCCGAGTTGCTGCTGTTGTTAATAAAAATTATTTATTTTACTAGGTCCGAGCCGAAGGCGAGAATCATTATTACATTCGTCAGAAAATACCTTGTTGATCTAGTGCGCCCCGAGCCGAATAATTGGACCTGACAAGTTCTACTTATGTGTTTCCGTTCAGAACTGGATAGGTCTTGGGAAGCCTCTGCCCAAGTGCTTCCAAGCGCTTTCTACCTCTGGTTATGTCCCATTTCAGCACTCGTTAAGTGTAAGTAGGACTTGTATTCAGACTTTCCAAATCCTTGCCGGTCCCCGTAATTCTATGGGCCTATATTAAATCCGGGTTCATATGCCTGTTTACGCAGGCGTTATTGAAATAAAAAATACAATTATTGTTTTTTTTTAAATCTCGAAAATCGACATTTCACGAGAGGGCAGAGGGGAGACGCATGTATGCGGAGACTTGAAATTTTTACCCAAGGGAAAAGGTTGCAGAATCTATAGTAAGTATAGATTCTGCAACCTTCGTCTAGTAAATACTGAATCAACCTTCACTTGGCGAAAGTCGACTTTCCTCCTGGAAAATCCAAAAATCTAACCCTTTGGCTCCGGGTGAAAAAAATTTTTTCATTTCGACATTTGTCGCGCCTCCGGGGGTTTCATTGGCACCTCTAAAATACAGCAATTTTTCCCGTCAAATCCGAAAAAAGCTCCTGTAGCTATCATTACCAGAGGGCAAGGTCCAATATTTTTGCGCCGAAATATTGAAAACCGTTTGCATACTTAATTTTCAATCAGGAAAGCGCGATTCAATGATCGATAAAACAGGTAATTTCAAATGGTCATTTGATTCTAGTTTAATAGTTATAAAACTTTCCGGACTGTAATCATCGAAGCAAATTTCTACCTCAACTCTCAACACTATAATTTACAACGTTAGACATATTGTTTACCGAGTGTTCGTGGTTTATTATTTCCCCGTATTTTTAACAAGAAATTAATTAGAGATCGAGCCGAGTAGAGCGGCTGCTGGGCGTGATCCACAGCTCCTTAATTACGGAAACTGGAATGAAATATTCAGGTCGGATGTTTTACCCACACAAAACTTTCAACTTGTCCGTGACCACTGGCCCTGCTTACTCGCACGATTAATCTAAATTCTTGATCAGTCGTCAATTCCAGTGGAATTCTGATGATCCAATTTTCATGAATCGCTGCAGTCTCCATTTTTTTCAACATTTTTTTCCCCCTCAGTCTCATTATTTTTATTTTTATTCTTGAGGGCAATGTAGAGTGACAGTGGCCGGGGCTGTGAGCGCATATGGCTCGAGCTATTTAGATGAAAAGGATGGATAATAACTGTATTTGAGGGGATAGAAAGGGGATGTAAGAAGAGGACGGCGAGGGAAAGGGGGAGGGGGACATTGCCTCAGGGAAATCTGCATGAATGCCCGCAATCAGAATTGCATTTCTGTTCCGACGTTCACCAACGCCGGGGCCAAAGAGCCTTTCGTTCTCTTCGATTTTCCCCGGTGCATCTCAAGCTGTCTCACTAGAAGACGGGGGAGGGGGGAATGTCTTGTCAATTTCTCGTGTATGCTATTTATTTTATTTAATTTTTTTATTCAAATATCAAATTACAAAACTTGTCAATTCATCGTTGGAAACAATGGATGGGAGTGGAAAATTTTGAGACAGGTGTGAACGTCGCGTTATGTTGATTCACTGGAAAAATATTTTTCATTTCTCGGTGATAAAACGTTCCACTTGTCATCTTTGGTGTGGAAAAAATCCACTCGTATATTCTAACGTTGGAGATGGTTTACCGGTGAATTTTTTTTGTCGGTCCGTAAGCCGCATCCATTACTGGCATCCGGAAATCGGCTTTTGGAGGGTTTGGAGATACTCGAGGATATTGTCGTATTCGTCGTGTCTTTTCTGGGTGGATCTTCAATTCTTATTGGATAAATGTAAATTACTTGTGATATAGGGAGAAAAAGAATCTAGTTTTCAGTGAAAAGCTTGGAATTTTAGAAGGCTTTAGTGCAGTATTAGAAATTTATGAGTGAATTTTCCGGTGTTATCGAAGGGCTGAGCGGAGAGATAGAACTCCACAGCAAAAACGAGTGTCTGAATTGCACACATCTGTTGTAGACATTTTTCAGACACTAAAAAACGTCTGAATAAAATGGAAATTTGTCTGGATTTCAGACGAACGGCCGCCTGAACATCTTAATTCATGTTTGGAATTCAAACAAATTTTCATTTTATTCAGACGTTTTTTGGTGCCTGTAAAATGTCTGAAAAACGTGTGTGAAATTCAGACATTCGTTTGTGCTTTATGTAAAAAAGACAATCAGTTGTAAAAGGGATAATAAGAATAACGATGCTGATAACAAAATTAGGTGATAAAAAATCTTATTGATTTTAATAAAATGAACTTATATCAGTGTACTATTTTCCTCAGTGCGAAATTCTTAACTTTGGAGTTTGAAAAGTCTCGATTTGGGACTTTTCAAATATTGAGACTTTTGAAATCTTCAATTTGGAACATTTCAGAATGTTAATTTGAAAGTTTCAAAATTTGAAAGTCTCATTTTGACATCGTCAGTCTCAAAATAAAGTGTTTTTTTTTAGGTGTGTATATAACCATTGAAACAGAATAGCTATGCGGTTGTAGGTTCACACAATGAAGATCGATGGAGGTGATTTATTCCTCTGCTTTTTTCCCCCCATTTTATTTATATTTCACGTGATTTTCCACCGCAACAATTTATAATACTCACCACTCCTCAGTGGTTACTCCCCAGTAGTTTTCGGATAGACGCAGAAAAGTCCTGATGGCCAATCGGACATAGAATTCGACTTCATTGAAACTTTATCGTGCGCACTCTTTGGCCGTACGCTATAGACGTTACTCCGATGAACCATTCAGTGAGCAAAAAAGAGGTTAAAAAAGGGTGAAAAAAAAGTTTTGAAAAAGAGGAAGAGTAGAAAGATAGAAGAGATGAGCGGCAGTCGGAGGGGGGGGGGGGGACCGGGGAAAAAGTCGAAGCCGGCTACTTCGACGATAAATTACTAGTTCGGGCGAGAATCAGGGGGAATTCCTTGGGTGTAATCGTACACGATGTTATCGTGGTTCGCCTTTTGAACGTTCGATTGAATCCGATATAATCTTTCAATTTTGAATTAATTTTTGGATTAAGAAGCAGGGAGCTAAAAAAATCTGTATACTGTGTCTGTATTACATCTTTATTCGATCGATTATTAACACAATTATACATGGATGGAAAAGTACGGGAGAAATCCTGGTGCTCGGCACTGGAATGGAGTTGCGAACTGTTGTTCTGAATTATTAAATGGCAAACAGAAAAATTTTAGGGGCGTATGAAAAATTTTGACATCACTTCGTCAATTTTTAAAATAAAACACACCCGAAGAGAGAAAGGTTTTAGTTTTTAGGCATATATACGCAATTTTCAAGAATTGATCCTTAATTTTTGACAAGCCCGTCGCTAAATTTCAGGAATTCTTTTTCAATCACAGGAATTTATTTATTTTTTACTTAGAAGCATAATTATTTGAATTTAGGATTTCTCATTCATTGATTTTTTTAATGCAGCAGGTCTCTAAACATTGTTAGAAAAAATTGGAATTTCTCGGACAGTTGCCTAGGGATTTTCGGGAGAGACGGATTTGACACGGATTTCAATTTTCGGGGGAAAAATCGTAGAATTTCAGATTTCATTAAAGATTATATGAAATTCAAAATTTTTAATGACTAGGAGGACGAGGATCCCAACTTAATTGAATTTTCAAAATTCAAGAACATATTAACCTGTATTTTCCAAATATCTATCAATTTTTATGGAATAATTGAACTGATATTTGCTGTCTTTCATTGATTTTTTCATTAAATTTTCAATTTTTACTGACGAAATTCCTTAGAACTCCAATAAAATTGTAGGGTGATACAATTTTTCTAGAAGTGTACCAGACATTTGAGCGGAAAATTTCCCACAATGAAAAAAAACATAATTTATTTCTCAGTGAAATTATGACATAACCTCGTCAATTGTTTAAATACAACACAGAAAAATTTCTAATGTCAGCACTAGAATCTTTTCCGCAATTGACGCAAAGAAATCCCCGAAATTTTGTCTCCCTCATATATTTCAACTCCCTGAAAATGAGCATCACGCAACAACTAGAATAATTCAAAGAATTCTCATCAACTCTCCAAATATTTATGCACCACAATCACAGCACTGCAAATTCATCCATTTGTGCTATTCCTCCTCTCCCTCGAATGTAAATAAATCACTGGAGTATCCCGTTGACGTTGATCACTTGAGTACCTCCACTGTAATCCCATCAGACGTCATCGAATCCCGGCCTTTGAGCTCCTGATTGAATTTGATATCATCTCCAGACTCTGAACCACTCGGAGAAAAACCTCACCACGAGCATCTCGCCCAGAAATTTAATTAAATAACTCGACCTCCAAATATTTCTCCGAAGCTAACCCCAAGGAGCGTCCACCCCCTCAACAGATAATGAATTTCCCCTCCAACGGATGAAGACCATTGAGAGGAAGCGAAACGCTTCAAACGCGATTTTCTATTTGATTTGCGAAGAGTTGGAGTTGGTTGTGAATGATTCTTTAGTCAATTTTGAGATTTGTGTAGGTATAATCAGTTATTATTTTTTTATCACGCAGTGTGTAAAGTGAAAATATTAAGGAAATTGGAGACATTTTTTATTTTCCTAAAAGATTTTGTATAAATGTTGTTGTCAGAGATCGGCAGGAAAATAATCTACATTATTTATATTTTATTACAATATTAATGATTAATCAAAAAAATTGAATTATGATTTTTTTCGTAATGAATAATAATACTAAATGGATTTTTCACTGCGATACTAATGAGAAATAAAAATACAAAATGAAGCAAATAATTTTTCAATCAATAATGGAACCGATTTCTTTTGTCATGAATAATGAAACGCAATGAATTATTCATTATAATAGTAACGGATAATGGAAATATTTCAATTTTCATTATTGATTGAATGATTACTCTAAAATATTCAAGTGTAACTCCTGATTAGATGAATAATATTTTTTTATTTTTAGTTATTACTCAACATTCATTCATAATATAATAAAAAATATTTACATGTTAATAGTGATTAAGCAAAAATATTTATTTGCGGAGTAAATATGAGTGAAAACAATAATTGTGCCGATCTCTGATTGTTGTGTATTTGTTCCTGGATTATCCTGGGCTAGTTGTGTATTTGTTCTTTCTCCCTCTCAACAATCTTTACGTGTGTCATCCTTTTATCTTGTATCTTTTCCGTGAACGCGTCCTGTCACATTTTGTGCTCTTCCAAGTGATTGTTTTGCACTAAACTCTTACCACAAAGATTTATTATTTATCAAAGAGCTCTTATTTTCAATTTATGTCAGAAGTAGAATTTTCAGAATCCGAAAACCCATGCACCCTTTGCATGTCCTCGTAATTAAAATCTCCAACTACTAGAATCAGAAAAATTTTCCACTTGATGTACTGTTAAAAAAAAATCAAAATTCCACGGACACTTGACTAGTAATTTTCGGGCGAATGACATTAAATTCTACTTAGCTCGACCTTCAAATCTCACCCCAATGAGCGTCCACCACCTCGACAGATAATGAATTTCCCCTCCAACGAGCGGAGTTCACTGAGACGAAGGGAAGACGTGAATTGCAGAAAGAAAAAAACAAAACAAGAATAAAAAAAAAGCGAACAAAGTGGGTATAATCCGGGACGTTAGGATAAATAATTGAGACACAAATCACGGGGAAAATCTCAAGGATCTGGCCGTCATTGGTACAAGGCAAGACGACACCGCTGTTACTGTATCCCACTCACTTGAAAATTCTCTCTCTTTCTCATCGTGCGCCATTTGGTTCGGTTGGTGCTCTTGGTGAATGTCCTCGAAAGTCGCTCAAGCGTCACAGTCTGGGATTAAGCTTTACACGAGCTTTATTGAAAGCCTCGGTGTGGTGTAACCAGCGCGTAATTCGCACACAGGAGACATACAGATACATGGGAGTATGAATTCTCTGCCAATGGCAATGTTGACGTTGTGATGACGGTGTACGTAGTGAATGTTTTATTTTTACTGGAGGAATTGGGCTGGTGTTACGCGCAACGAGACTGAGACTAACACCTCGTCTCGGTGGAAAAGAGTGGAGAAATGTGTGAGGAAGTGAGATATGAGAGGGAGGAGAATGAAAGGGGGAAATAGAATGGAAAAAAAGGGTTGAAGACTTCGAAGCGGAGGGGGTGGGGCGGTGTGGGGTGGGGAGAANGCAGAAAGGAGATATTCCTGTGAGAAAAAATAGAAGAGGAATGGAAAAGCCTTCTGGTGAGGCTGCAGCTGGCTCGTTCCCAGTAGAGCTTCGTTGTTTCCCAGCTCTCTTTTCCCTATTCACTCGCTCCTTTATTCCTTCGACGTTTGAATTCGTGTGACACTGACTCCTTGCTGGAATAAAACAATTCTTACCGTCTGCGGGGACCAAGTTTTCCGGGGATTTTTTTCCATGGGTTAGTCATACATTTGTCGGTTATTCTTCTTGTGGGCTCGGTTTATTGTGCCGATATTGTCGGGTTTGGAATAGGGAGTTTAAGGGATTTTGCCTCCCGATGGGGGATTTCTAATCGTTCAAATCTGGATTTTATCAACCCGTTGTGGTACAAATAGTCCGAAAATATATTTTTTTAGTCCTGTCCGTATAGTTTTTCTCCAAGTGAAGATATTGTTGAGCCCTATCCATCGACATTAATCGAAATTTAATTCGTATACTAATTTTTAGAATTTTTGCAAAAATCAGTTTTTCCACGATAACTAAGAAAATTGTTCTAAATTGGTTGAAGGATGGCTTAGAACAATTGTTTTGATGTACTTTTTACCGAATTTGAAGATTCTAAACATATTAATTATTTATCAGGAAAAATAGTTATGCTATATGAAGACAAATGCAATTTTCAACTTGTTTTTATTGTTAAATGCCACGTTTATGAACTAAATAAGTAATTTCAATAAATATTGCTCATTAATTATAGTTATCTATCAACCGTTGAGGATTTTAAACGCTCGGGAATTAATCATGTCCAATTGGACGGGTCTGATTTGGTAAGGAATTTTCTACTTGATTTGGGAAATTTATGATTTTTCAGTGGGACTGAGATGGAACTTTCACAAGTTGATTGAATTCTCAGTGGAACATGAATATTCAGAAACAAAATGCCATGAATTTTCAATTTTTCCCTGAATTTCCCAGATTTTTCTGAACTTTCACAGAATAATGGAGCTGAAAAATCAAGTATGTTATCGATTTCCAGATCATTTGAACAGCAAGTCAACGGAATATTTAATTTTTCAATGACCAGATTTCGTGAAATTTCAGTGAAACTTGAACACAATAAAAATTTTCGAAATTTAACCCGAAAAATTCAGACGAAAATTTTTAACAGTGTACGCCGAGGTGATGAAAATAATAAAATCCTCCCGAGTCGAATAATTGGACCTGACAAGTTCTACTTAGGTCTTTCCGTTCAGAACTGGATAGGCCTTGAGAAGCCTCTTCCCAAGTGCTTCCGAGACCTTTCTACCTCTGGTTATGTACCATTTCAGCACTTGTTAGGTGTAAGCAGGACTTGTATTCAGACTTTCCAAATGCTTGCTGGTCCCCGTAATTCTATGGGCCTATATTAAATCTGCGTTCATATCCCTGTTTACTCATGCGTTATTGAAATAAAAAATGCTATTATTGTTTTTTTTTAATCTCGAAAATCGACATTTCACGAGAGGGTGGAGGGGAGATGCATGTATGTGGAGGCTTGACATTTTTACCCAACAAGGGGAGAAGGTTGCAGAATCTATTGTAGCCACTCTTATGGCTACGCTTGCATGCAGTATTCAAATAAAAAATGAAAGTGTTGACAAATCTGACCATTGTTCCAAGTACAAACCGAAAATCTGCCCGTGTGGCCCCCGGTGAAAAATTTTTTTTTTCATTTTTCACTTTTTCCACATACTTTTGACAGTTCTGACTAGCCCGGCGCTTAAATAGTTGGAATCACCGTTCACCCGGCTAAAAAATTCGCTTTTGAGAAAAAATCCAAGATCTGACACTTTGACCCTTGGACCGACTTTCCCCCCGGAAAAATCCAAGATCCGACACTTTGGCCTCCGGTGAAAAATTTTTTTTTTCATTTTTCACTTTTTCCACATACTTTTGACAGTTCTGACTAGCCCGGCGCTTAAATAGTTGGAATCACCGTTCACCCGGCTAAAAAATTCGCTTTTGAGAAAAAATCCAAGATCTGACACTTTGACCCTTGGACCGACTTTCCCCCCGGAAAAATCCAAGATCCGACACTTTGGCCTCCGGTGAAAAATTTTTTTTTTCATTTTTCACTTTTTCCACATACTTTTGACAGTTCTGACTAGCCCGGCGCTTAAATAGTTGGAATCACCGTTCACCCGGCTAAAAAATTCGCTTTTGAGAAAAAATCCAAGATCTGACACTTTGACCCTTGGACCGACTTTCCCCCCGGAAAAATCCAAGATCCGACACTTTGGCCTCCGGTGAAAAATTTTTTTTTTCATTTTTCACTTTTTCCACATACTTTTGACAGTTCTGACTAGCCCGGCGCTTAAATAGTTGGAATCACCGTTCACCCGGCTAAAAAATTCGCTTTTGAGAAAAAATCCAAGATCTGACACTTTGACCCTTGGACCGACTTTCCCCCCGGAAAAATCCAAGATCCGACACTTTGGCCTCCGGTGAAAAATTTTTTTTTTCATTTTTCACTTTTTCCACATACTTTTGACAGTTCTGACTAGCCCGGCGCTTAAATAGTTGGAATCACCGTTCACCCGGCTAAAAAATTCGCTTTTGAGAAAAAATCCAAGATCTGACACTTTGACCCTTGGACCGACTTTCCCCCCGGAAAAATCCAAGATCCGACACTTTGGCCTCCGGTGAAAAATTTTTTTTTTCATTTTTCACTTTTTCCACATACTTTTGACAGTTCTGACTAGCCCGGCGCTTAAATAGTTGGAATCACCGTTCACCCGGCTAAAAAATTCGCTTTTGAGAAAAAATCCAAGATCTGACACTTTGACCCTTGGACCGACTTTCCCCCCGGAAAAATCCAAGATCCGACACTTTGGCCTCCGGTGAAAAATTTTTTTTTTCATTTTTCACTTTTTCCACATACTTTTGACAGTTCTGACTAGCCCGGCGCTTAAATAGTTGGAATCACCGTTCACCCGGCTAAAAAATTCGCTTTTGAGAAAAAATCCAAGATCTGACACTTTGACCCTTGGACCGACTTTCCCCCCGGAAAAATCCAAGATCCGACACTTTGGCCTCCGGTGAAAAATTTTTTTTTTCATTTTTCACTTTTTCCACATACTTTTGACAGTTCTGACTAGCCCGGCGCTTAAATAGTTGGAATCACCGTTCACCCGGCTAAAAAATTCGCTTTTGAGAAAAAATCCAAGATCTGACACTTTGACCCTTGGACCGACTTTCCCCCCGGAAAAATCCAAGATCCGACACTTTGGCCTCCGGTGAAAAATTTTTTTTTTCATTTTTCACTTTTTCCACATACTTTTGACAGTTCTGACTAGCCCGGCGCTTAAATAGTTGGAATCACCGTTCACCCGGCTAAAAAATTCGCTTTTGAGAAAAAATCCAAGATCTGACACTTTGACCCTTGGACCGACTTTCCCCCCGGAAAAATCCAAGATCCGACACTTTGGCCTCCGGTGAAAAATTTTTTTTTTCATTTTTCACTTTTTCCACATACTTTTGACAGTTCTGACTAGCCCGGCGCTTAAATAGTTGGAATCACCGTTCACCCGGCTAAAAAATTCGCTTTTGAGAAAAAATCCAAGATCTGACACTTTGACCCTTGGACCGACTTTCCCCCCGGAAAAATCCAAGATCCGACACTTTGGCCTCCGGTGAAAAATTTTTTTTTTCATTTTTCACTTTTTCCACATACTTTTGACAGTTCTGACTAGCCCGGCGCTTAAATAGTTGGAATCACCGTTCACCCGGCTAAAAAATTCGCTTTTGAGAAAAAATCCAAGATCTGACACTTTGACCCTTGGACCGACTTTCCCCCCGGAAAAATCCAAGATCCGACACTTTGGCCTCCGGTGAAAAATTTTTTTTTTCATTTTTCACTTTTTCCACATACTTTTGACAGTTCTGACTAGCCCGGCGCTTAAATAGTTGGAATCACCGTTCACCCGGCTAAAAAATTCGCTTTTGAGAAAAAATCCAAGATCTGACACTTTGACCCTTGGACCGACTTTCCCCCCGGAAAAATCCAAGATCCGACACTTTGGCCTCCGGTGAAAAATTTTTTTTTTCATTTTTCACTTTTTCCACATACTTTTGACAGTTCTGACTAGCCCGGCGCTTAAATAGTTGGAATCACCGTTCACCCGGCTAAAAAATTCGCTTTTGAGAAAAAATCCAAGATCTGACACTTTGACCCTTGGACCGACTTTCCCCCCGGAAAAATCCAAGATCCGACACTTTGGCCTCCGGTGAAAAATTTTTTTTTTCATTTTTCACTTTTTCCACATACTTTTGACAGTTCTGACTAGCCCGGCGCTTAAATAGTTGGAATCACCGTTCACCCGGCTAAAAAATTCGCTTTTGAGAAAAAATCCAAGATCTGACACTTTGACCCTTGGACCGACTTTCCCCCCGGAAAAATCCAAGATCCGACACTTTGGCCTCCGGTGAAAAATTTTTTTTTTCATTTTTCACTTTTTCCACATACTTTTGACAGTTCTGACTAGCCCGGCGCTTAAATAGTTGGAATCACCGTTCACCCGGCTAAAAAATTCGCTTTTGAGAAAAAATCCAAGATCTGACACTTTGACCCTTGGACCGACTTTCCCCCCGGAAAAATCCAAGATCCGACACTTTGGCCTCCGGTGAAAAATTTTTTTTTTCATTTTTCACTTTTTCCACATACTTTTGACAGTTCTGACTAGCCCGGCGCTTAAATAGTTGGAATCACCGTTCACCCGGCTAAAAAATTCGCTTTTGAGAAAAAATCCAAGATCTGACACTTTGACCCTTGGACCGACTTTCCCCCCGGAAAAATCCAAGATCCGACACTTTGGCCTCCGGTGAAAAATTTTTTTTTTCATTTTTCACTTTTTCCACATACTTTTGACAGTTCTGACTAGCCCGGCGCTTAAATAGTTGGAATCACCGTTCACCCGGCTAAAAAATTCGCTTTTGAGAAAAAATCCAAGATCTGACACTTTGACCCTTGGACCGACTTTCCCCCCGGAAAAATCCAAGATCCGACACTTTGGCCTCCGGTGAAAAATTTTTTTTTTCATTTTTCACTTTTTCCACATACTTTTGACAGTTCTGACTAGCCCGGCG
The DNA here is from genome assembly GCF_001412515.2 of Diachasma alloeum. NCBI lineage: Eukaryota > Metazoa > Arthropoda > Insecta > Hymenoptera > Braconidae > Diachasma > Diachasma alloeum. Next base: position 241,091 of record NW_021680482.1, read on the forward strand.
CTTAAATAGTTGGAATCACCGTTCACCCGGCTAAAAAATTCGCTTTTGAGAAAAAATCCAAGATCTGACACTTTGACCCTTGGACCGACTTTCCCCCCGGAAAAATCCAAGATCCGACACTTTGGCCTCCGGTGAAAAATTTTTTTTTTCATTTTTCACTTTTTCCACATACTTTTGACAGTTCTGACTAGCCCGGCGCTTAAATAGTTGGAATCACCGTTCACCCGGCTAAAAAATTCGCTTTTGAGAAAAAATCCAAGATCTGACACTTTGACCCTTGGACCGACTTTCCCCCCGGAAAAATCCAAGATCCGACACTTTGGCCTCCGGTGAAAAATTTTTTTTTTCATTTTTCACTTTTTCCACATACTTTTGACAGTTCTGACTAGCCCGGCGCTTAAATAGTTGGAATCACCGTTCACCCGGCTAAAAAATTCGCTTTTGAGAAAAAATCCAAGATCTGACACTTTGACCCTTGGACCGACTTTCCCCCCGGAAAAATCCAAGATCCGACACTTTGGCCTCCGGTGAAAAATTTTTTTTTTCATTTTTCACTTTTTCCACATACTTTTGACAGTTCTGACAAGCCCGGCGCTTAAATAGTTGGAATTAACGCTCACCCGGCTAAAAAATTCCATTATGGCGACAGTCGACTTTCCCCCGGGAAAAACGGAAAATCTGACCCTTTGAAAATTT
>NW_021680482.1:241995-247780 GCF_001412515.2 Diachasma alloeum
GAGAGTTCTGAATAGCCCGTCGCTTAAATAGTTGGAATCAGCACTCGCCCGACTAAAAAATTTGATTTTGGCGAAAGTCGACTTTCCTTCTGAAAAAACAGAAAATCTGACTCTTTGGCTCGGGGTGAAAAAAAAATTTTATTTCGACTTTTGTCGCGCCTTCGGGGGTTTCATTGGCATCAGAATTGTTAGAAAATACAGAATCAACTTTCACTTGGCGAAAAAATTCAATTTTGGCGAAAATCGACTTTCACCCTTGACCCACGTGAAAATGAAAAATTTTTTTTCCCCTTTTCTGTCACCTCCGAGGGTTTCATTGGCATCAGGGGGTCAATAAATACAGAATCAACGTTCACTATTTTTTATTTAAACACCGCCTGCAAACGGGGAGATGAGGGTGGCTAAAATATATTCTGCAACCCTGTCTCCTCGTTGGCTACAAATTTCAACCCTCCGCATACATGCCTTCCCCTTCACCCGCTCGTAAAATCAGGAGCGACGAAGTCCTCGAGGAGGACTTTTCAGGACCGAAAAGAACTGAGGATTCGAAAGGTCTCTGGAAAAGTACGTCGCAGAACTGATTAGGACTTACCAGGTCCATCTAGGTCTGGAGAGATCTTGAAAGACCTGTGTACGTCCAATCAGAACCAAATTCTCGACTCGGGGCTACGCCTCTGATCATTTCAACGTTCTCTAACTCAATTCTCCAATTGCTATGAACAATAATTCCATTGGAATCGCTAATGACAAAACCTATTCGGTTTAATCATGAAATCCATTTCTAATACGGCTATACATGACTATCGCTAATCATTATGCACTGCATAATTAACTGTACAAAATACAAGCTCAAAGGTAGAACTACTGTTTGCCGGTCAGTTTTATTAATCATGCAGCCTCATTTAAAGCCCATTAACGTTTCGGGGAAATAGTAGAAGCACTGGCTCATTTGGTATACTGTATGAACTCTATCCCTCCGCTACAAACATGCAGAGCAAACGAATGAGGGGAAAAACTGGAATCAAATGAGATGAATTCTCCACACACGTCTATGGAAAATTACTTTGCCAGTGTGTCCAGCCAGCGATGAAGGAAAATCTCAATGAAAAAAAACAAGTTTACATCTCCAAACGCGGTAAAAACTGGCAAATATTAGCTTTTGCCTTCCTTTTGTTTGCTCCTTTGTTAATCCTCGGCCCCGGAGAGACACAAAAAAATTGGAAAAGAAAAAAAGAATCAGGACTTATGGACTGCGGCGACGGAGAGGACGACAGTCAGATACGTGGGAATGGTTTATATGTACAATATAAATGTAGAAGTGAAAGGGTGGAGGCGAGAAATAGTGGAGATTGTGGAAAAAAGGGGGCTTGCGGGCATTCGAGGTAATTAAAAAAAAAAAGCTATCGCGCGTGATGTTGGCGGGGGCGCTAATGCCCTGGGTTTCTCCACGAGTTTTTATACGCGAAAAATCCAGAGAACTTGGAAAATACTTGGAAAGTACCTTCCGGGTCTGATGGGGTGGGACATAAACAGAAAGAAGCCGGGAGAAAGTACCGACAGAGGAGGGGGAGAATTATTAAGGAAAAAATGGGGGGAAAAAAATTGAAATACAACGAGGGGAAAAATGGAGGAAATGAGTATCAGGTAAAATGGGTGGATTACATTTTATATTGCGGGGATAAACTTGGTGAAAAATACCCTCCCCAAATAATGATATTAGTGGCTCCACGATTTTTCATTTAACGGGATTGTTTTTTTTGTGGGGTGCGGGATTTTTTATTAAGTTTGTAAATTGACGGCGGTGGGGTGGGGAATTTATTAAATGGTTCAGCGGGAGTTATGAAAAATTTTTTGAGATCATGGCGGAGGGATTTTTCAAGGTTTTGGGGAATGTTCTGAAGTGTTGAAGGGGAAAATTGATTCACGGAGGCGTAATTTTGGATGGAAATTTTCTGCTGGGAATCTCCCTTGGGATGATTATCGTGCGGAAATTGTGGGCTCCAAGGGTATTCGAGGAGGAGATCAAAGAAATGTAATGGCTGAGAAAATAGTGCTCTGGGAAAAAAATTACTTTTACCGAGGAGTCATTCTCTTCAGAGGAGAATTTATTTTTTTAGGAAGGTATTTCTTCAAATTAGTCATTCCCAGGTGGTCCATGTCGATCTCCAACTATTACATCTATGGTGAATTATGAGATGATTATGCTACATATGGTCATGAATGAATACCCTTCACTATTTCTCTTTTTTTTTAATTTGCTATTCTCTTGCGTAAAATAACTTGGAATCGTTCTAAATGTTAATAATTGCCAATGTAGTTCATTCAATTATTTTTTTTCTCAGTGTGATGTATATTTTTTTAATCCCTGAGGAATCGTCTCATTACTGTTGGCATTGAATTCAGAAATTCTCATTAGTGTGAACATTGACGATAAACTATTTTTACGCTTCCGCTGGCAACTTTTTTTTCAATTTTTTTCTCTGTTATTTCTCATTAATGTCTGCAATTCACGGACAATGATTTACAGTTTTTTTGGGCATTTTTTTGCGAGAAAAAAAAATGAAAATGAAAAAAAATATCTGTAATTAATTTCACGTACCAGTAGACACATTCAATCGTCGTCAATCGGTCTGACGGGCTTTTATTCTTCCTCCGGGTGGAAATAAAAATAACAAACGAAAATATGAGGAGAGGATGATGGGGACGGGGGAGAGAGAGAGTGAGAGCGAGAGAGGAGGGGAGAAAAAAAGAAGGGAAACCAACTGCGTACTGACGATAATTCGATATCCAACCTCTATAAATATTCATGCCGCGTATCTGCACCCTCACCCCATAGCCCCACCTCCCGGACACCGGAATCCAGGGCTGATCCTTGTTTCCGTTAGAACCTCCAAATTTCGTCACGCATAATTACGCAACCGGGCATGTGCTACGGCCAAAATCAACCTGAGGGCACTAGCGAATTGCCCATATGCATAGGAAATTCCATCAAAGTTCCTCTCGGATGGAACCTTCAATTTATTCAATTTTTTTATCACTTTTTTTTCAGGGAAAAATACAATTGTTGGAAACTCGTTTTCGATAATTATTCATTCACGCGAAGAATTAGTGACTCTGGGGAAAAATGACAGGGAATGGTCTTTTAGCTGGTGAAATTTTCACTGTTGGAAATAGGATTGCGGACGCGAGCTGAAGGAGGTTTTCATTGAGAATCTCTATTCAACGGCTGAGTATACTGCTAAAAATATTCGTCTGAATTTTCCGGGCCAAATTCCGGACATTTTTATCGTGTTCAAGTTCAACTGAAATTTCAGGGAATTTTATCATTGAAAAATCAAATATTCCATTGATTATCTGTTCAAATGATCTGGAAATCAATAAAATACTTAATTTTTTAGTTTCATTATTCTGTGAAAATTCAGAAAAATCAGGAAAATTCAGGGAAAAATGGAAAATTCGTGTCATTTTGTTTCTGAATATTTATGATTCCCTAAAAAATCAATCAAGTTGTGAAATTCCTATCTCACTCTCACTGAAAACTCATGAATTTTCGGAAAATTCTACTCAAAACTTGAAATTTCATAACCATTTTTTTCATTTAGACTTACCATAATATCTTCCATAAAGTTTCAAAACATTTTCAACAGTGTGCTATAAAATTTCAGCGCGGTGCAGTTCATGGAGAAAAAAATTTGGATTTTCAGGGACATGTCGCTGATTTTCAGGAATTCATCCAGCCACTGTTGAAAAAATGTTGCTGAATTTTCCGAAATCAGACCTTGGTTTCGATTTAAGTGGAAAAAGTCAATGGAATATCAAGTTTTTTTAACCGACAGAAAAACGAAAATTCTTTCAGCCACTCAAGAAATAATTTTGATGACATCACGTCGATGTTCCTCCCAGTGTATTGGTTGACATTCAGATGGGCGGAATAATGGAGATAATTAACAATTCACTGAACGTGTGGAAAATCAAATTGTTCCCTCCTGTTACGTTCAACCACTCCCCAACTGATTCACTCCACTGAACGACAAACATTTCAGTGCACAATGGAACGCACTCGATAGGTATTTGCGTCAACTACTTGTAGCAAGAAGTAATGAGTTTGTAGGAAGTGGTTCCGAGCGTTTGACACAGAAAACTTAAGACCTCGAGTGTTTGTTTCCCCTAGTGTCAAGTAAGTTCACGTCAATGTGTCGTTCAATTTCGAGCAAATAGTTTTTCCCCCAGATGTCACCTGATCTCCGAGACAAATTCCAACCACTTGAGTTAACCTGTAGAATGCATTTATTTATGTCACTTCGATTAAATTATTCACATATGATTATTTTAAATTTCCTCGAGTTCTCTGATTTTCATAATTTGACATATTAAATTGAAGTTCATCTCTCTCGCACTGTGCTCAACATTTTTCACGATTATACGGTATGAGATGCAGCTGATGAGTTATTCTACCACACTCGTGTACGTTGAAAAAAAAAAACAATAAATATTCATGGAAAATTGAAAATTCATGAGGTTTTTCAAAAATACATGTGTGCACCCAGCGTTATCCAAGGGGATTATAGATGAATTAATCTATTATTCCGGGCGTGTTTCAAAAACCTGTAAATGTTTCATAGTTTATCACAGCAACAAAAACCCACTGCAGAGTGAAACTGTCAACGGGAAAAATATAATTAATGAATGTCCGAGTGCATGAGAATGCATTAACATTCCTCGCTTTAATTCTGTAATTGAAATAAATTTACATTAATTTCTCACGTAAACTACCCACCAGAGCTCTTGAAATTCATTAGCCATTTCTCGAAATTTTCACAGAATCAATTAAATACTCTAACGTCACCAGGAAAATCAATCAATCCCAATTTTTTTAAAATTAAATAATATTCATTTCCGCAGCACTCGAGGCGGAATCGCACCGCCGGAAAATTTGTATTCACAGGGAGATAAATTGGTAACATTTTTGTAACAAAACTGAATTTAATCAATTTTATAAATATTAATTATGATTTGTCGGTATGAACCAATCCTGGTTAAAATCGTGGTTATAAACCTTTTTCAAAGCCTTGCACGCTTTTCATCCGATTTCAATATTTGAGCTCATTTCATTCATCTGAACGTTCTCCATCGAGTTACCGGGTTATTTTTTCATTAGAATAAAAAATACTGTGTATTTCTCGCTCTTTTCACGCAGTTCCCCAGACATTTTTCGGAAATGAAATTCAGACAAGCACCGACTGCCAACCTCCAACGAGTCAATAAACACTTTCCCCATGAGTATCGGCCCTTCTTTTTCATCACAACGCGCGTGAAGTGGGGCAGTTCTCAAAACATCCCTCCACACACAGCACGTTTTCATTTTCCGAAAAATCCCTCTTTTCTGAATATTTCTTTCTCATGAATTATCAATAGAAATGATCAAAATTGCAAACTCTCCAGATGCATCAACAATTTTCCCATAACTGCTGAAAGACCCCCCCCCCCCCCCCCNCCAACAAAAATCAATCAATCCCAATATTTCTAAAATCAAAATGTGTCGTTCAATTTCGAGCAAATAGTTTTTCCCACAGATGTCACCTGATCTCCGAGACAAATTCCAACCACTTGAGTTAAGAGATAGAGCCTTAAAACCAAATTTGGGTCCCCTATAGACAAGTGGATGGCTCAGAATTGCGTTTTTCCACTTCCTAGGCCTTATACAAGATGAATTAAATTAATTTTTTTTGGCACTTTCGTTTTTCGTGATTATCTCGGAAACTATGAGAGATAGAGCCTTAAAACC
>NW_021680482.1:251566-252126 GCF_001412515.2 Diachasma alloeum
TAAAAATGCAACTGCGTGAAACACACAGGTGTATAAAAATGCAACTGCGTGAAATACACAGGTGTATAAAAATACTACTGCGTGAAACACACAGTAGTATGAAACTTCAACTGCGTGAAATACACAGCTGTATGAAAATTCGGCTGCGTGAAACACACAAACTTCACGCATGCGTGGAGTGTATGGAGTGTACGGGAGTGATTCACGCAATGGTGCGAATAGTCACGACCCATAATTTTTCTTCACAAAGTCCGTAAAACGTCGTTTTACGGACAGTGTGATGAAAAGGCAGTTGTTGGCGAGTGTGAGGGTTCCAGGCCAACCGAAGGCGAGGTAATAACCGTCGGCAGGAAGTGAATTTTTCCATGCGTGTCGTACGATATTTTATGATACTGGTGAGAAAAGGGCTTTTTTCACATGTATCATGAAACCGCGATTCTAACCTCGCTTCGCTAGGTTATCGTGGTTACGGGCCCGAAAACCGCAATCTGTTCGAGCAAAGTGAGTTTAGAATCTGCGATGTGCATCGACAATTCCCTCGCAACCACTGAAATCCCCCC
>NW_021680482.1:252165-252643 GCF_001412515.2 Diachasma alloeum
GCTCAACAAAAATCAATCAATTCCAATATTTATAAAATCAAAAAAGCAATAACTCTTAACGTCCCCCGAGGGAGAATCACCATGTCGAAAAATCGCCATCCACATGGCAATAAATTGCCCACAAAGACCTCGTGGTTTTTGAAAAATCAATAGAGCAATTAAACTCCGGCCGAAGTGTAAGCTATTTGAGAAAGCCAGTCTCGAAATTTAACCGGCATAATTACAGACTATCGCATATATCTCATTCCCTCAACCTGAAGAGTCTCGAGAAAACTTTTACGAACGATCCGGGGGGGGGGTAGGAAGTCAGTGGTAGTCAGAGAGTAATGGAGGAATGGGGTTTTCGTGAAAAAGCCCATCGGCGAGGTTGAGTCCGCAAACGCTCGCATCGACGCTCGAACGAAAGAGCTCTCTCTCTCTCTCTCTCTCTCTCTCTCTCTCTCTCTCTCTCGCACACTCACTTCTCACATTTTTAAAT
>NW_021680482.1:252732-270256 GCF_001412515.2 Diachasma alloeum
CACACACACACACACACACATACATATGCACACACTCGCCTACACATATCCATTAAAACGATGAGCTGAAGGCGTTTAGATGCCGTGAATTCTGTCTGATGCATATCGGATATTCTCGGGGGTAGGGGATTTGAGGGGTTTGAATACCGGTAACAAGGCAGATGCCAAGGTACGCACTGAACACTACAAGTGGATGAGGTGCCTCGAGGCTCTCCTATCTGACAATTCATGAAGGAGCCATTCCTTTTTACTTAACGGAGATGAAGTATTATGCCATTAGACTGTGCATCTCACCATATTCGTTCATCTCTCTATTTTACGTACCCCTCGAGGCCTTCCTCTCTCGCTCCCCTGCCCTCTCAACGCACAATCCATTGTGAGAAAGATAATCGTGCTGCGGAGTGAGAAATTATTTCGCTGAATACAACAATTTTCGCATGATACGTAAAACAAGAAATTGTATAGGTAGAATACTCAATGTGAGAGTTGTCGGGAGGGGGGGGAGCGGGTGGTAGAGGTGAGTGGAGGTAGAATAGAACGGTTTGGGCTGGTGCTGGTGGTGTGCCGTCAATAAATCAAGCCATCTCATGCAGGTGGAACACAGGCACGAAACAAAACTCCACTAGAACATTCACGGAGGATTAATTGGCTCGGCTTGGCACAATGTTAGTAGAATCGGCTCTAGGCACTAATCGCACGTGCTAACGCTTCGTCTACGTGTACACAAGTGGGGTATCTCATTCCACGTTTGGCTTAACGCTGCGGAGGTATCGCTTCAATATCGACACTTTAACCATTGCTTTTATGTTGGTCTATAAAAATTGAGGGAGGATTGGATTTTTTTAGGGGAGTGGGGGGTGGGGGGACGGGGATCAGGGAAATGGAAAGTTATGGGGATGGCTTTGGGCGAGCGAGGGAAAATTTCAGGGGTCATCGGATGGTCAATTGTGGGTTTCCGAGTTAGGTGGGTTTGTGGGGAGGAGGGGGTGGGGAGATTGTTGCATAGGGGATTGTTGTGGTGAATAGGGGGAAATTGTAGGGCTGACGTGCATTTTGAGTTGATTAGTTAGTTATGGCGTGAAGAGGCTCATTGGAAAAATATGTACAAGGTTAATATTTTTGGGTTAATTTCTGGTACATCCCTCGGAAATTTTCATCACTTTTTAGGTCCAGTGAAAGGGGTTTCAAGGGGTTTTATAATGGGAATGATAAATTTTGTAGAAATATCTATGAAAATAGTGAATTTCAGTTCAATTTTTCCATGAATATTAAGAGAAATCAGAAACATTCGAGTAATTTGATAGTGCATATTCATGGATTTATGGAAAATCCAAAAAAGTCCAGGAATAGTGATGTTTTAGTGCTTTAAAAATTTGGAATTTCACTGAAATTCTAGTTGAATCGGAAATTTCATAAATGTTTTTCTCTCAAATTGAATTTAATGGAAACTACTCGTCAACTCTCCATCAAATTTTAGGGTTCACTGAAAATTCAATGAAATTCCAAATTTTTAGAAGAATTTTCAATCAAAAAATGAATATTCAGTACCAGGTTCCCCTGGATTGTCAATTAATTGACAATTCAAGATTGTCTTCACCTGGATTTTCCCGATTTCATTCATGCCTATGAAATAATTGAACTGAAATGTAGACTTTCCATTTATTTTTCCATGAAATTTTGAAATTAAAATGACGACATTCCTTAAAATTTCAGTGAAAGTAAAATGTGTTTAAAATTTTCCTAAAAGTCCCTCGGAAATTCTGCACATAATTATCACTCAATAATTTAAAAAACTACCCATTTATTACGAATTATTGTATCAAGATTTTTTCCCAAAATTTTTCCACAAAAAATCTCGGCTTTTTCTTTTGTCTCCATATATTGTTGAGATTTACAGATTTTTGTTGAAACGAGAGGAGGATGATTGTAATTAACGTGATAGTCATTACGTAACGTTTTATTCCAATTGTCAGAAAGTTCAATTACGTGGATTCTCCTGTATCGTCAAAATGGTACTCCACCATGTCTCATAGTTAACTTGATGGTAAACTTCACTACATCCCTCGCTTATTTAACAGCTAAGTCGTGGGAGAAACTTGAAAGTCTTGATGTTTCAGCTTCTCCTCGTACTAGCAGTTTTCCACGAGACTCAACTCAATCCAGACATACTGTATATAACCCCGGGTTGAGCCAGAGCTCTCAGTATGTTTCAATTAGCCGACGGAAGAGAAGTTTCAATCGCGGCGTAGAGCCCTTATGATTCGTAGCCTCGGTTATTATGCCATTTTCCAGTGAATAATTAAAATGAGACTTTTAATTAAAGATTCTTGAACGGAAAAACGTGTCTATTGAGGGATTATTCTTTGTCACGGGAGAGAGAATTTCACGAGTGTCAGAAGAGATGGGGTTCATTGCTCTTCAAAGAATTCATTAAAATTAATTTCGTGAAAATTTCTGCACGGAAAACGTATTTTTCTCTAACATACCAAGGCTGCAGAGGAATCATGACAGTGAAACATATCCTAATGAACTGCCGAAAATATTCAAGCATCAGAAGGAACATGAAACTAACAGAGGAACTAGACAAAATACTAAATGCGGGAAAGAATGATGAAAAAATTTTGAAACTGCTCAAACTAATTAAAATATACCATCCAATATAATTAAGTATGAATCAAAACCAAATGTAAACGAAATGTTCCAAATTTTTACTGAAGTCGATAAGAACCTCGTTGTTGATGCGACTCTAAATAACTAAAATAAATAAAATAAAAAAACTATTTTTGACACTGCGGCTACGTTCACCTCATGCCGAAAAGTCTTTTCGTTTACTTGTAAAGGGAAAAGGCACAGTTCGGCCACTTGGTTGGCTCAACGACAAAACATCCATTAGTATTTTATTCATTAAATCCTATGGAATCAATGTGATTAACTCTGACAAGCGTAAAAACCTCAACTGAGGAATGAATAAATACTCGCGAAATGAAAATTTTGTTGAATCGAAAAATGCAAAGAATGCTATTCAACGTTCCTTACCGTTAGAGCGTATCCAGAAATTCCTTTCTCCAGTTTTATTGAGTCTGAAAATTGGCAAAAATATTCCATAATTCAATGGTAATATTATTCACTCACTCGTGTCATGCGAAAAAATTTCTCCCGTTATGGTTGGAACATTTCAGTCGGACTATTGAACACACCCTTAGGGACGTAAGCAAGCGAGCCAACGAGTTTACATGTGTCACTGATACGTTTATTGTCAGGACCCTCGGACCATTTTCCAACCCCCAATATTCGGAAAGTTCACAGTGTCACTCGTATTCTACACGTACCATACGTACGTATCAGAGGTTTGGTATTATTTTCCTCTCGTTTTATCACTTTTTCTTTCTCTCTATTTATTTAGGTACGTGACCCTGGGAATTAAACTTTTCGGATATATTTTCATAGGGTAATTGGGGACACGTGGGTGAATATCCAGCTGAGAGGCAAGTGGAGACGTATGAACGAGCTTAAAATGGGTGGGATTTGAGTTTGCGATACGTGGGGAAAACGCAGTTGAGCCAAAGTAGCTTGGTAAATGGGTCTGCGGTTGCTGACGTTGGGACAAGAAATACTTTATTGATATTACGAAAGGGAGGTTCACTAACACGGATTCCCGTTCTCTCTTGCCGATAGTATGAGGGTGACTCTTTTTACTGAACTTTTTGGGAGTGCTGAGAAATCCCGGAGCGCTCGCAGTGTCTCCGGGGACTCTAAATGTACTGCAATTGTCGGGATGGAATTGTTTTTATTATCAGGTGGAGAGCAAAGAACTGTTGAAGATTGATGAATCGATGATTTGGGGATTATGTTGTGTGGAAATATTTCATGAGTGTTGGAGAATTATTGATGAGAGGGGGTTTCATTGAACCAACCGCAGAAATTCCGAAGCTTGATACTCACGTATTTCTCCCACTGAGTGTTCTCGAGATTAAATGGGAATTCGATATTTCCGCCCCTGGAAGTCAAAGTAATGTCTGAATTTTTGATGATCATCACAAATTTAAAGTCCCATGAATTTTTATATCCCTCAGGCAAGAGTAAAATGTTTGGATGAAGTTGAACTGAAAATTACTGGGATCTACTCGTGTAAGTGAAGCTACAATGACCTCGTTGAAATTTTTATTTCAAACCCATTGTATTCGGGCGAACACATGGAGTTTTGCAGGGGATCTCCTAGAGCCCAGCATTTCACGTCACTCAACTAAAGTCGTAGAAAATGGAATTCTTCTCAAATGGTCTTCTCGATTCAAAAACAATTATTATTGTTTTGAGAATGGAGAGAATAAAAATTTGATTAATTACTTTTGAATTCTCGTAATTATAGGATTTATTTGGAAGTTTTTATCAAGTGACAGTTCCACTGAAAATTCAAGGAATTTCACCATCGAAAATTCTGTAATTGATGAAAATGGAAATGTCAGTGGAAATTGAAAATGTCGGTTCATCTATTCTACGAAAATTAACAGAAATCAGGAAAATTGAGGTGCATATAACTTTGAATTTTCAATTAATTTGAAATTCAGTGTGATTTTGTATTCAATATTTATGTGATTATTGAACACTCAAATAAGTTTGGGATTTTCTCTCTATTGTCTATCTGGTTTTTGATTGAATGTTCAGTAGCAGTGGCAATTTCATTTTCTCAAAATTATTTCGAAACCATCCATTTAATTGAAATATACTATTATAAAAGATTAGAAATTTCATGGATAGCTGGCTAGTCATTCTTAACCAATAATGGCATTGGAATCCACAATTTCCCTTAATTTTTCCATAAAATGACGAAATTTCAATGAAGAAATTCCTTGAAACATCAGTAGAACCAATATAATGTGATTAAAATTCTCAAAAAGTGTATTTACAACCAAAATTTTTCATTTCTACTCGTGCTTTTATTTACATTTAAATAATTTAATGAATTATGAAATTGATTAAATTATTTACTGAATTACCCACTTCACATAATTATAATATTTCTACGCGAAATGTTATCAAATGATGCATTCAATTCCATTACCAAATATCTAATTTCTCAGTGTCCAGGTTAATTCGCTAGTGATCCCCCATCAACATCAAATATTCTCATGTCAGTCAGTCTCATCCGAGCGTCCAGACCACCCGTATTCCCAGCAACATGAGTCCAGTAAATATTTCCCACCTGATAATTCCCAGCCATGCTTAACGCATCTAACTAACTGACCCATCCTCACGTCGTTTCGTCGCATTGGATCGATCGTGACCGAGATCTCGATTAGTCGTGATTAACACGTACCTTCTCCAGTGGCTTCCCTCGGTCCATGTACCATCCTATTCCCCCTATTGCCATCATCCACTACCACCACACCTTACCTGGCGCATCTCCCACCGTATATTCCCCGGCATCTAGCAGTTCCCAACGGACGTTGTGATCGTTATAGAGCTGGACATTACAGCCAGAATCTATAACAGTTACTCTGGACAATTTACCTATATCTTCGAACAGACGTATTCAGTCCTTGCCAAGCTCCCTTTAACACCTCTCCCCCGTGCTTTTCGATTAGTTTCCATGCTCATTCGACGAGGTAAATTGATTTTCCAACCGTTCGCTTCACGTTCTATTCCCCAAGTTGAATGAATACGCAAGCGTTTATATTCAGAATCTATTATCATTCCCTGAAGAATGAAAAGGCTCGCTTTGATATGACCCAGGTAGGAATTATATAGGCTGACGATGGAAACAAGCCTGTGCGAGCCTAGGTTTGCGAGGATCAGTGACGCAGGCCTGGGACGGGCTTGATTTCATCGTTCACTCGAGCCTGAAATGAGGGCGATTCAAGGGGCCATTGCCGAGGTTCAACTCAAGCCTAGCCCAGGCTTTGAGTATTGAGGCTTAGTACGTCAAGGCTTATTCGAGACTCTGCAAGGCCTCAAAAATGAAAGTTAGTTTTGATTACATTCCTTAATTTTTATAACGATTAACGTTTCTGATGCTAATGAAACACTCGGAGGCGCCAGAAATGTCGAAATAATTTTTTTTTTTTCACCTGGGGCCGAAGTGTCATCTTGAATTTTTCAGGGGAAAGTCGACTTTCGACAAAATTGAACTTTTCCGCCGAGTGAACGTTGATTCTGTATTTTCTGGCCCGCCTAATACCACTGCGCCCCTCACTTGCCTCAGAAATGCAGAAATAAAAAAAAAAATTTTTTTCACCCGCAGCCAAATTGCCATATTTAGGCTTTTTTCGGGGGGAAAGTCGACTTTCGCCAAAATTGAATTTTTCCGCCGAGTGAACGTCGATTCTGTATTTTCTGGCCCGCCTAATGCCACTGAGACCCTCACTTTCCCCAGAAATGCAGAAATAAAAAAATTTTTTTACACGAGGAACTGTACATAATCCCGTCAGTCTTTTTCATAAGTTGCTCTGGATTCATAAAAGGGCTTATGAAGCAGTAAGAAATTATTTGAACACATATCCGTAAACATCAATATGATTTTTTTTTAAGAAATGCGATTGAGCCTTTAAAATTTTGGAATTCAAGGCTTGGACCAAGCCTTGGCGCCAAGCATTTTTCAAGCGTTATGGACTAAGTCTAAAACGAGGTTATCATTTTGGGGCTGAAGGAGGGCTGATCCAAGGCTCAACTCCAGCCCTGGTTGAGCATTTCCAAGCCTTGCTGCACAACCCCTACATTTGTAGTCCAACATCAGAGCTTTCATTTGAGCCTCATTTGACCCTAATTTTTTGGACATTTCACAATGATTTTATTATTTAAGCTTTACAGGTCTGAATTTGAATCTCGATATTAAATCATTGAAAAATATTTGTGAAAATTAAAAATATTTGACAAATGTGAAAAAATTGATAGTTTAATTTTGGAGGAAGATTGATGAAATAATGTAAGAATTGTAATTTTTTTAAATGGTTTAATCTATCGTGTGGTCTCTGCCAAACTGTAAAATATTTGAATATTTGGATATTCTTAAGGAACATTAATGAAAAAAAAATAATTGTAATTAAAATTAATTAATTCCAAAGGGGAATTTGATAGCTCCAAACTCGAATAAGCTATTCATGACAATTTAAAAAACGAAATACTCTAAATATTCATCTAAAACATATGAGAAATTTAAAAAACAATAACTCCCTCAATTTTTAATATTTTCCAATGTTTTTTCTTCTCAAAATGTTTGTTTGGATACCAAATTTTCGAAAAAAAATGGCGAGGAGATAGCCGTCATTGATTTTTTGTCCTTGCGTTTTGACCTGAAACCGCACATACTCTCACAAACATTTTAACCCGCGGATTTCGTCATTCTTTCTGTCAATCGAGTGAATTTGGTTCTCCATCTGCAATTTGCGAACAGCGAGTACAAAACCAAAATATTTGTAGACATGAAAGCATAACATTTATGGATTTTTCTGACATTCCAGGGAGTTTTGTAGTGAGTTCTGTTATTAGAACATGAGAGCGGGAAATATCCATTGAATTGCATTTTCTGTTTGACCGTTCTCTCTTTGATTGTATGCGAAGTAAGCTTTTACACCAATATGCATACGTCATATTGCATTCCATTGTTTGATCCTGAATTCTACAGGTAGAATTTTCGGTTTTTTTTCGGGTATTGTTCCTCTCTCGGGGGATTTGTTAATTAGCGAGTGTAGGGTGCAGTTCGTACACAGAAATTGAATGATTCGTTCTTTAATTATTCAGCCGTGAGACCGGGGGAATTTCGGGGATTCTATAGACTAATTACTCATTAAAATTCACTGAGTGAATTGATTTAAGTCTCATGAATGTATCATTACATTGATATGTCGGAATTATTATGTTTTGAGTGAAGAATTTTGAATTCTAATGCATTGAAATTTATGAATTTCATGTTATATTAATATGATTCTCATATGCTGTTGGAAATTTTTAGGGCATTATAGTTCCACTGTAATTCCACGGAATATCGTGATTGAAAATCTAAAATTACAGGAAAAAATCAATGAAAATTTGTAAATTTCAGTCAATATATTCATGAATTTCTTTGAAATTTTCAAACGAATTCACTCCTTAAATTTATTAATTTTTTTGGGAATCAAAGCACATTGTTCTTCACCATCACTCCCTGGGGATTAATGTGAATAATGTAATTTATCATACTTATTATGGAATTGAGCGATGACCCACTAAAATAATGTGGTGCAACGGTTGAATTTCGCTGATCAGGTAGAAACGGCACGGATTGTGGTGTCTTTAATTGCATTAATTTTACGGGTGACAAACCCGTGTGGAGGAAATGAGATTGTGAAATGTCGACTCAAAGTCGGTCGTATCTCAATTTTCCATTTGAAAATTTTGCTAACAATAATGAACTCCCAGTGAAATTATTCGAAAATATTGACAATTATTTTCGGACATTACAAGAAAAATCTCTTTTGTCACTCGGGGAATCTATCACTAATTTTCATTAATAAAAATCATTGATGACCGGAGGTGGCAAATTTGAATTCAATGAACAACAGCAATTCTTTTCATTGAAATTTGTAACAAAAATTATTCTCCCTTACACACATATCCCAGGAAATAAAAACTTTTCTCACCGACAGTGTAAATAACCCTCATATGGGTTCTATACTATAAACCAATAAAAAAAAATAATAAATAAATAAAAACTTTTATTTATCTGTGAACGATATTATTTGTCCCAACGTCCGCAAAACAGTGCTTCTCCCACTCAGTGGAAAAAAGCATTTTGTTGATTTGTGAGAATGATTTCTACTCCCGGTAAATCTCTCTTTCATATTCTCTTCCATCAAGGATTTTTCCTCTCTCATATCTACCTACATTTCATAGAAATTTTCATTCCGAATACTCACCAGGTACTCCGGATTTTTCCAACATATTGAACGATGCCTCCCGGCTATTGTCTTCAATCCGTCTTTTTCAACTGGAAAAGTTATTTCAACGCAGGACTCTCTGCATGATTCCCTTTTGCCATACGCTCCAAATATTTCAAAAGCATTTTATTTGGACTGTTGAGAAAAAAAGTTTTCACGATATTTCCACTCAACCCATTCATTCACTCCTCTCGCAACTCAACCAATACCACTTCGCTGTTTTTCGTTTTTTTTTAATATTTTTTTATTTCAAGGTTTTCCAGGTATTTGCTCGTAGATATTCTGGGGATGTACTTTTTACACATTTTTGTGGCATTGCTGGGAATCCGGGTGTTGAGAGGTGTGTGGAGGGTGAGGAAAGAGTTATTTCGGGGTGAAACATGGCGAGTCGAAAGTTTAGAGCTCTTACCTACCATAAACACTTGTACAATTGTCACAATTTTTGAAGTGCGGAGAGGTTATCGGGAGCTCCTTGGAGTTTTTGTGGGAATGGATTGATGGATTGACACGATGATGGATGGGGGAGAGTGGGTTAGAGGGTTTTTTACTTGGATGGATGAATTTTTGATGAAATTCCGGTGGAACACGATAACGGCTCCTCAGCATTTGGCGGAACCATGAATTGACGGATTTTCAGTGAATATTTATGCTGAGTTGTTGAGGAAACGGAAATCCTCTCGCAATTCTATGATATTACCTGTGAATTACATTAATTCATCAAGACAATAGGAGAAAGAGCGAATATTCTGGGTTGAATCTTCAGTTTTTTAGGGGAATGGGAAAAAAACAAAATATCATGGAAAATTCTCAGGAGAGCAACATTAAAAAATAATTAAGTGTTGAATTTTCATGAACATTCAGTGGAATTCCAAATTTTTCGATAACAGGAAAACGAGGTTTCCTCAACTCACTTGAATTTTGAATCAAAACATAAATATTCAGTATCAAATTGCGCTGAATTTTGAATTTATTTGGAATTCAAAAATGTATTTATCTGAATTTTGAGATCCCATTCATCTATGATTAATTCTTGGTATTTTTGCGGACGGATTGATGGATTGATTCGACGATCGAGGGGGGCTAGAGGTGTTTTCTTGAACTGTAGAATTTTTAAAGAAATTCCTGCGGAACACAATAATGACTCCTCAACAGTCGGTGGAACCATGAATTTACAGATTTTCAGTGAATATTCATGCTGAGTTGTTGAGGAAACTGGAATCCTCTCGTAATTCTGTGATATTGTCTGTAAATTATATTAATCCATCTGGAAAGTAGAGGAATGAGAGAATATTCTAGGATGAATCTTCAGTTTTTTAGTGCAATGGGAAATTTTATTAGTCGTGACATCAATATGCAATTCTGTTTACAACATTCACTGTTACACAGAGAGAATAGAAAATTACAATGTGAATAGTAATCGGGGACCATACCGAAATAATTTTCAAATTTGATTCCCCTTAACTGAATTTTCACTCGGGTCTTTTTTTTGTCAATTCATTGAAAATTCAAGAATGTATTGCCCTGAATTTTTAGTTTCCATACATTTTTTATTAGTTCACAAATTTTCAATGACGAAATCTCTTGACATTCCAGTGAAACTGTCGTTTGAAGAAAACTTCCAAGAAGCGTGTGATATAATAATAAATAATTTGTAATATATTCACTAATATATATTAAAAAATATTATTATTGTCATAATTTATTATAATTATTAATCAAACAATTTGTAATATATAACAGTGAATATATTACAAATTATTTAATTAATAATTATAATAAATTATTAATTATTTTTGCTTGAATAATTTGTAATATATTTACTGTTATATGATAAATTGACTCCAATTTCACTCCACGATTACCTTTCATAACTGCAGTGAAATTTTTCGCGATTTTCTCCATAATGCTTATCCAACTTTTCTCTCCGTGCATATAATATTGCGCTGAAAGGTAATATTGTGTTGATTTACCCGAGGAAATAAGGATTGCCTCTGAATATCGGAGCATGAGGCAAATAAAAAAAGGAAATTCCATTCGTCGAGGCTATCAGTATTCAATTATGTTCACTGAATTGGCGCATGGTACTAAGAAATTGCCGGGAAACTTCATGTTGCCGAATAAATTTGACGTGAATATTCAGTATTCCATGGAAAATACAGGCCGAGAGAAAAATTTCCTAATATGTAGACCATATTTACTTGAGAAAAGTAAAGTATTTTCGATGGCTTAAATCTCAGAATGTTTGCGTTTCGCCGAACTTGAATAAATTCTCATTTATTACTATCGTTTTGCGTTACGTCATGAGTATATGACATATCAAAATATTGGATGTGCATAAAAAAATCATAAAAACAATAAATACTGGACGATTGACAATTCTTCTACGCGATTTCAGCGAGTTCATTTGCGACTCAATCATACTCCCAGGTGGGAATTGACGATAGAAACAGGACTCATCAAGCCCTGGAGCAAGGCTTGGAAATGCTCAACCAAGGTTGAAGCTCAGCCTTGGATCAGCCCTCCTTCAGCCCCAAAATGATAACCTCGTTTCAGACTTAGTCCATAAGGCTTGAACAATGCTTGGCGCCAAGGCTTGGTCCAAGCCTTGAATTACAAAATTTTAAAGGCTCTTCTTTTAAATAAATCATATTAATGTTTACGGATATGTGTTCAAATAGATTCTTATTGCTTCATAAGCCGTTTTATGAATCCCTATTATGCATCCTCCCTCCACCCCCTCTCGAAGTACCAAATTTCGAGATTTTCTTTTTTATTTGACAATTTCATTTTTTTATTTAATTAACGCGTGCGAACGGAGGGATGGGCTGGCTCAGATAGATTCTGAAACCTCCTCCCCTTGTTGGGTAAAATTTTCAACCCTCCCCTATTGTGCATCCCCCCCACCCCCTCACAATGTCCAAATACTCAAATACACACTTTGGCCCCAGGTGAAAAAAAAAATTTTTATTTCGACATTTCTGGCGCCTCCGAGTGTTTCATTAGCATCAGAAACGTTAATCGATATAAAAATTAAGGAATGTGATCGAAACTAACTTCCATTTTTGAGGCCTTGCAGAGGCTCGAATAAGCCTTGACGTACTGAGCCTCAATACTGAAAGCCTGGACTAGGCCTGAATTGAACCTCGGCAATGGCCCCTTGATTTCAGGCCCTCATTTCAGGCTCGAGTGAACGATGAAATCAAGCCCGTCCCAGGCTTGAGTCACTGACCCTCGCCAGACGTAGGCTCGCACAGGCTTGTTTCCATCGTCAGCTTATATAATTCCTTCCTGGGCTTGAGTACAAGAATATCTTAAAGCATGAGACCTTTCTCGGGCCACATGAGTTGATGTGCCTGGGAGAATTCGCGATTCAAAAGGAATTACTTGCCTCAAGTTCACTATTAGAAAATTACTCTGGAAATTTCAAGTAAAAAAGCTCCGAGCGGGTATCGAAATATAGTGCACATGATTCTAAGGATGATTAGTTGACACGTTGCGTATTGTACTATGGTCGATCCTTATATGAATTGCTGTGTGTTTTAGTGCTAGCCGACCCGTATATGAATTTCTGCGTGTCACACGCCGCGTGCGATACGCTGTGTGTGGTAGTGCGAATAGCCACAGCATATTTTTTATTGAACTCCAATTTTGCTTCACGATTACCTTTCGCATGTTAATATTTCACGCTTTTCTAATACTTTTTATTCAACTTTTCTCTCCGTGTACGGATGAATCAATCAATTTCTGGAATATTCAATGAAATAGCAATTTCCAAGTTCACGTGACAACAAAACCTGTTCAATAGATCACAAAAATTCAACCAACTACTGTTTTGAATTTTCAATCTAGGGGATGTTGAGACAAAATGGGCACTTTGAAATTGATCAATTCAGTTTACGCTAGGCTCATCACAGAGAGAATACATTGTACTTTTCAAAGAAAATAATTACCTCATTTCATCAAAAAATCATAAGCGTCCATGTTGCCCTACTCGATAAATTTCTCTTAACTATCACTGAATATTTTTTGCAATTATATTTTTTACTCATTCAAATCAGTCAATTTTGACTATTGACCAGTTTTCAATGACTATCCCGGATTCTAAGGGAGATAGCAAAATTGTTGTTATAACCTTTTTTGTAGAGCCGATTGCGAGCTACTGCAAATCACATTACGAAAATTTCGCTATCTCCCTTACAGTCCGAAATATTCCTCAAAAACTCAACTGGGAGATGAGTCGACTTAAACCATTTTACCACTTTGCTACTGAAATAAACTCAATAACTTGAATGACGAAATCGCACGAGAGAATGAATTGTTGAATAAATATCCAATGCAGTGCATAATATTTGTAGCTGTCTACCTGACACCTGTGTCGAACACTCTCGTACCGACATCTCTGACACATGTTTCCAATATTTTTTTTTTTTCATTTCAAGCGCATCATTCCCACATTCGTTGCTCCGGTAAATCCAATTGTCCCCCGATTTCCCTCAGCAGTGAAAAAAAAATAATAGAATTACATTTCTAAAATAACTTGATGAAATGACTGACGCGCCAGGACAATCGATCTTGGACATGGACACTGTTGCGAATAACAGGAAAACCAGCAACGTCACCAAAAATAAAATAGAAATAACCCATGAGTGCAAACGAGTGTTGACAACGAATGAGGAAGAGGGGGTTAAAGTGCTGTTCGCTGGAATGAAAGGTAAGTGGCATATACAGTCGGTACGTATATACAACCATATGTACAAGGGAGCAAAGTGCCAAGAGTGCGCAGAGGGAGGTGGATGGGGGTCGTGGCGAGGGGGGAGGGAAGGGGAGAAATGGAGACGAGGAGAGTCGCACACTGCTGGCTTCCAATTGTCTCTGGAGAGAGTTGGCTTGGGACTTTTAAACTCGATTTAAAACTGATTAAAGTTGGAGGCTCATAGGCGAGAGCATAACAGGATCTCGTTGCTCTGCGTTAGGATACAACATGTCCGGTTAACATACATATTTCATTGATAAGGCGGACGAACTCGACGTTTACACTGGCTGGACGATATGCAACCCAGTGGTTGCGGTTTTAATGCGCTTTGTTGGAAACCTGGACCGTTGAAAATTTTGGTCTGTAGTTTTTGATGAGACATCGTTGAACTTTGAGACAAGCTCTTGGATGGGGTTACATTTAAATAGCTCGTTATGTAGCTTTTATTTATATTCAAATTTTATCTTGAGAACAAGCTTTATTTTGGGACTTGTGGCTTCAAAGTGAGACTTGTGAAAGTGGTGAATTGAGATTTTCAAATGTTTGAAGTTGAGACTTTTCAAGGTCTCACGTTGAAGCTTTTAAAGATCGCAAGTAAAGATCTCAGGATGAGATTTTCCGGAGTCTCAAGTTGACCATTTTAGAACTCAACTGGGAGACAAATTCAAGGCATTCAAAAATCACAACTTGAGACTTTGAGTATCTCAAATTAAGACCTTCTAGTGTCTCAATTTGAGAGTTTTGTACCTCTCAATTGAGACGTGCAGGATTCAAATTAATACTTTTACAAATTTCATTTTAAGACTTCAAATCTTAAAATATCGATTCCATTCGGAAGAAAATTGCTAATTTATTAGTAAAAATATATTGACTGTGTTGTGACGAAAGCAATTTTCCATTTGTTTGAGAAATCGACATTCAGTTCAATTTACGGGAAAAAAAGAAATTGTTGATTCTACTGATTATCCCCGAGTACGGCTCATGACCAATGAGAATGCGTTGACGTGATGCACAAAAATTTTTCTCTGAATTTTTATCATGTTTAATTTCCACTGAAATTTCAGGAAATCTTGGCCTTGAAAAACGAAATATTCCGTTGATTGTCTGTTCGAGTGATTCAAAAATCAATAAATACTTGATTTTTTCGTTAAACTATTCCGTGAAAATTCAGAGAAATCAGAAAAATATAGGGAATAATGGAAAATTCATGCCATTTTGTCTCTGAACATTTATGTTTCATTAAAAATTCAATTGCGTTGAGAAACTTCCGTCTCACTCCCACTAAAAACTCATCGATTCCTCGAATTGTGCCTAAAATTTGAAATTTCATAACCTCTTTTCCCCTAAATCGGATTAAATGCCACTCTCGCGAGAATTACTACCATATTTTCCATGAAATATCGCAAAATGTGAAACCGAGCGCTGAAAGAAGTTTGACATCGAATATTGCCCACTAGCTCCCAACCTTTATTCAAAATTGTGACTTGAAACCCCGCAGGCCTGATCGTGATCCGCGAAGAATAATCCGACAAATACCCCTCCAGCATCCAAATTATTTGCTATTTCCTCGACCTTACCTGCAACAGACGAGCCTGTCAAGCTCCACTCGCTCTTAACATTCCTACATTCGAAACAAAACAAAAAAAATAACATTATTTCCATGTAAATCCAAAAAGCGATCCCAAACTCGTACTTTTACGACTGGGGAAAAAAGATTGGATCCACCCTAAAGAGCTTACCTCTCCATTCCCGAGACAAAAGCTAGAATAAGAATAAAATATAAAAGAAAAATACAGAGGAGAGGGAGTTAAGAAAGCACATAAAATTGGTAGTAGTCTCGGCCGCCATTATCGTGCTCTTAAAATCAGCGCATTGGCTCTGAAGAGAGCAGTGCAGTGCGCGGCAGCGGCGAGAGGGACTGGGGGAGAGAGGTGGGAGATGAGGTGAATGGGTCATCCTTAATCTGGGAAATGAGAGAGCATTTCGGTGGATGCTCCTACAGTTTTCCAGTAATCTCCGTCGAATCTCTATTGCCGTATATAACACAAAATTAACTCCTTTCACCCCTTTCCGACGTGCTAAACCCGCATATCCGGTTTGCGACTACCCAAGGCCAGTTTCCACTTGAAGTTTCTATCCCCCTAACTTGCCCGATCCCAAGGAAACTCCTCACCCCTCACTCTATCATCTGGTAATACAACTATCTAAGTTTATTTCCTAACGTGTGGAGTGGGAAACGGTTTGGGAAGCCTTGGAGGGGAATAATGGGGCAGTGTTACGTTTCCTCTTCATATTTTGATGCATAAAATGGTCGACGGGGGTTGGGAATTGGTGGCTAATGGTGCCCATGGGCATTAGTGCCTGGGTGGGTGTGATGCAAATTACCCTGACCATTCCAGAATGCTGAGGGAGAAGGTTTAATATGAGGGAAAGGCGGTTTGAGTGCCTGAGTTCTCCGAGACCAAAACAATTTTCTACGATTTTCATTCAATTAGGGGGAGCTTTTCACTGAGAGAAAAAATTACTTGTGTTTAGAAATTTTATAAATGATGTTCTGCTAAGTGTAATTCACGGTTTGTTGAACGTAATTTATGGTTGACGGCAGTATGATGTCTGGTGTCTGGTCACACTTTTAATTTAATATACCAATTTAATATACCGTTTTTCCATCATTTCACAAATCAAAAAGAAAGAAAAGGTCACCGAGAGAAATTCCAAAATGGATACCAATGCCAATGATAAATTAAGATTGAATTACAAAACTTATTTTTTCTCCAATTAAGCAGCTGAATATATTTGTTGATAGTTCATAGTTGACGAATCGTAAAAAATACATGTTTCGTAATTCAATCTCAGTTTATCATTAGCATTGGGTTTAATTTTTTAATTTTTCTCTGTTCATTTTTATTTTCTCTTTTTACTTCGTTTAATGATGCACAAGCATTTTTTAAAAATAGTGAAATAATGAAACGAGATATTTCATGCAAATAGCGAATACAAAAATTAGATTTCAATCCATAAGAATGAAAAAAAAAATGAATAAAGCCCATTCTCTGTATGTAAATATCATGGTTATAGCCCGAGTCGAATAATTGGACCTGACAAATTTTACTTAGGTCTCTCCGTTCAGAACTGGATAGGTCTTGGGAAACCTTTTCCCAAGTGCTTCCGAGACCTTTCTACCTCTGGTTATGTCCCACTTCAGCACTTGTTAGGTGTAAGCAGGACTTGCATTCAGACTTTCCAAATCCTTGCCGGTCCCCGTAATTCTATGGGCCTATATTAAATCTGCGTTCATATCCCTATTTACTCATGCGTTATTGAAATAAAAAATGCAATTATTGTTTTTTTTTTAATCTCGAAAATCGACATTTCACGGGAGGGTGGAGGGGAGATGCATGTATGCGGAGGCTTGACATTATTATCCAACAAGCGGAGAAGGTTGCAGAAACTATTCTAGCCACTCTTGCCCCTCCGCTTGCATGCATTGTCCAAATAAAAAAAGAAAGTGTTGACAAATCTGACCCTTGTTCCAAGTAAAAACCAAAAATCTGACCCTGTGGCCGCCGGTGAAATTTTTTTTTTTTCAGTTTTCACTTTTTCCACATACTTTTGAGAGTTCTGAATAGCCCGGCGCTTAAATAGTTGGAATAAACGTTCACCCGGCTAAAAAATTCGATTTTGTCGAAAATCCACTTGCCCCGGAAAACCCGAAAATCTGACCCTTTGGCTGGGGAAAAAAAAACGGTTTCTCAGTTTTCACTTTTTCCACATACTTTTGAGAGTTCTGAATAGCCCGTCGCTTAAATAGTTGGAATCAACGTTCACCCAGATCCGATCAATTAGCCCCTCATGTATAGAT
>NW_021680482.1:271884-277251 GCF_001412515.2 Diachasma alloeum
TCGTTGGCTACAAATTTCAACCCTCCGCATACATGCCTTCCCCTTCACCCGCTCGTAAAATCACGCGTTCTCGGTAGCATCGAGGAGGACTTCTCAGGACCGAAAAGAACTGAGGATTCGAAAGGTCTCTGGAAAAGTACGTCGCAGAACTGATTAGGACTTACCAGGTCCATCTAGGTCTGGAAAGATCTTGAAAGACCTGTGTACGTCCAATCAGAACCAAATCCTCGACTCGGGAGGTCAGTAGGTCCGTAAAAATACTCAATACTTCATTTATTCTGAGATAACATTTTTTATTTCCCTCGTTGAATAAAAATACAAAATTATTATTCATTGTGTCCCCGTGGAATTGTCTGTTCGAATACAATTCGTGAGTATGATGTAACATTTGTAAAAAAAAAACATAAATGTGACATCCCAATTATCTGCACTCGTTGATATTCCGTGCGCGTAAATACATGAGAGGATGGCCCATACCAGTGTTTACCACTTATTTGTCATTGTAAACTTTTCGCTGTTGTCATACAGTGGAGCTGATGTTTGTGCAGTCAGATGAAACGAATTGAACGCGTTTGTTTAACTATTCAATGGAAAAATAAATAAACGTGATAAACATGGCAATGGGGAGTGGCTTAAAAGTATGAGCGAAGGGGAACAAAACATATAAAAACCTAATTATCACATGATTTCACAGACGGGTAGAATAATCCGGAAATTATTGTGGGGGAATATAGGAAAAAATGTTATTACTCCACACTGTTAGAAATTTTTGGAAATTTCATGGAAGATATTAGTAAATCTCATAAGAGTGACATTGAATCGAATTTAAAGAAAAAATGATTATGAAATTTCCTGTTTTACGTAGAATTCACGGAAATTCGTGAGTTTTCAGTGGAAGTGAGATGGAAATTTCACAACTTTTTTGAATTTTTAGTGAAACCTGAATATTCAGAAACAAAATGACATAAATTTTCAATTTTTCCCTGAATTTTCCTGATTTTTCTGAATTTTCACAGAATAATAATACTTTTTGTGCATTCGAAACGTAGTGCAATTGAGCTATTCATATTTTTTGTGTTTGATTACTGCTGCTGACCTAAACATGGCTCAAAAGAATTTAAATAAGATGAAGAAGTGATTTTTAGTGAAAATGAATAAGGAAAAAATTCTGAAAGTTGGAATGAAAACGTATCGAAAGCGTTTGTTCAACTATTAAAAAAGGGCATGAATACTTTGAAGCTGTAAACACTCGGGGAGGAAGCGAACGCAACATGAATAACACCGCTATTTCTCATTCCACAGTTTCTATCAATATTTCTTCCCATCAATCCAATAAATAATTTTCAATCAGATTGATTGAAACAAATCATTCCAACGTTAAAAATAAATCTCATTGAAAAGATTTGCGGGGGTTGTTATTCAGCGGAAAAATGAATGATCGTGATAAAAAGGCAACAGTGAGCAGTTTAAAGATATAAACACGGGAGGATTAAAAATGCATGAATTACGACGCGATTTGCCATTTCACAATTTCCTGCAATGTATTTTCCCCTCAATCAGCGAAATAAAAAACTGTCAATCTGAACGAATGAAAAAATTTGAGGATGGAGGGAAAAATCGTTGAAAGCGTTCGTCGAGCTATTGAAAGAAAAATGAATGAATGCAATAAAAATGGACAACAGCGGAAGAGTTGAAAATATGAAGAGCAGGGAATAAACTTTATCCAACACAAATTACAATACGATTTCCCAATTGTGCACAACAATTTATCTCATCGGTGGAATAAAACCTTATCGATGGAAATGAATTTCAAAATAAAACGGTTCAGCATTGAGAAAAAAAATTCTTCCATCACGTTTGTTCAAATATTCAATAGCATATTGAGTGCACTTAATCAAAGTGGACTGTAGTGAGTAATTTGAAAATATGAAGAGAGGGTAATAAAATATATGAAACAGGAGTTACAGGATAAAATATTTTATCCGCTCAATAAATTCAACAAATTTTCAATCAAAATCATTTTAACATCGAGATACAAATCCGTTGAGAGCTTTCGTTCGATCCTTCAATGAGATAATTAATGAACATGGTAGATGGTTTATCGAAAATGAAAAAAAGGGGGGATTAAATACCTCAAATATGAACAATTCCCTTCCATTCCCTTTCCATAATTTTTTTAACGTCCATCGAACAGGGAACACTCATCGAAATATATGTTCAAAAATCATTAAAAAAGGAAAGGGAAAACTGTTTGACCCATATTCGTGGAGAGCAATTCTTTAGAAAAATTCGAGTGTGAATACTGGAAAAAATTACATTCGACCGTCTATGATAAATTTCTAGGGTTGTTGAGGTAAAATTTCTAGGACTTTTTGGTAAAATTGTTAGGGATGTCAGTGAAAATTCATTTAAGAACAATGTTAGAAATTTTGTGAAATTTCTAGCATGTAATTCTTCCATTTCATGGAAGATATTATAGTAAATCTCATGAGAAAATGGCTATCAAATTTCAAGTTTTAAGAAAAGTTCACGGAAATTCATTTTTCAGTGGGAGTGAGATAGAAATTTCACAACATGATTGAATTTTCAGTAGAACATGAATATTCAGAAACAAACTGACATGCATTTTCAATTTTTCCCTGAATTTTCCTGATTTTTCTCAATTTTCACAGAATAATTGAACTGAAAAATCGAGTATTTTATTGATTTCAGATCATTTATACAGAAACTCAATGAAATATTTGATTTTTCAATGACAAGAATCAATTCCATTGATTCCATTCCTGAAATTTCAGTGAAACTTGAACACGAGAAAAACTTCCGTAATTTGGCACGGAAAATTCAGACGAAAATTTTTAACAGTGCAGGAGAAAAATTGACACGCCACCTAAGAAAATTTCCACTGCCACACGGAAAGAATATAAAATTATTTTTTTTACTGTGGGAATATCGTAATTATTAACATGAGCGATATGTGAACCCCGAAAAGCCAAAGTAATAAAATTAATTTGAATAATCACACTCTTTCGGATTGATCAATTTTTCTCCGTGCATCCGCTCAAATCCAAAATATCCAATAAAATAAATTTCCCCCCAGGCACAAGTTGTAATTGCCCCACGATAAATTTCCTTGAAAGAAAAAAACCGAAAACTCCAACAAAAGCATTAATATCTCTTACCCCGCGCATAATGTAATCCATTCACCATTACAATGTTTAATTTCCCTCTCTTCCATGGGGTACCCAGAGCTAAACAAAAACGAGTAAAATAAATTAGAGCTCCCCAGTGAAGTTGGAGAATGGAGGAGCAAATATTTCATACAACTGTCCGCAAAAGTAAAACCAAAAACCGTTAGTGAAGATGATGTGGAAAACTACATCAGGATATCGATATATACCGTGATAAAATATATGTACGAAAAAACACGAGTGAAACTGGCCCTATTCCAATACCCCAGGGAGATTTGTATTGTACGAATGACGTAGTTCGGGGAGTTGAGGGGCAGGGGGGGGGAGGGTATCAGGAGGTGAAAAAGGATATGATCGAGGGAGAGGCAGAATATGGTAGGATATAGGAAAAAGGGAAAGCTACGGGTGAACGATAACTCGGGAAATATGAGAACTAGTTGGAGGGGAAGAGGAGAAAAAGGGAAACGACACGAAGATAATAAAAATGTGAATGAAACGTATAGAATGGGGGACGGAATCTCACCTCGACGAATAAGCGAAAAATAAGGATGGGCGGAATGGTCGGGAATAAAATGCAGGAGTAAGGAAAATGATAACACTAAAGTTGACTGAACTTTAAAAATTAATTTTTGATCACTCCGTCCGGCAAGTCTCGCTTCACGCACGCTGCGACTGTCGTGATAAAAAATGTGCTTCGTCACTAGATCGAAGAAAATTTTGCTGGCAAATATGAGGGCAGGACGTGCCGAAGGCGAGTTCATACTCGCCGGAACAATTTTGTTCTGCTTGGTGACGAAAACTAGTATTTTTGATATTTTTGCTTTTTTTTCAATAACTAGAAACTTCGCCAGTGATTTATGCGATTATTCATGATCGTTATGTATTTATTTATCATCAATTATTTTCATTTTTTTTTCTAATTCATTTATATACTTTTTGATATTGCTTCCAATTTTTTTTAGTTTATACTGATAGACATTGGCATAACAAGAAAATTTAAATAAAGTCATATTTTGAATAAATCAATTGGTACTGTTGCTCAACAATTTTTTAATTATTAAATTAATTGTTAATTAAATATTCAAATTTCAATGAAGTTGAGTAAACATTAATTATTGTAAGAGGCAATCTCTAATAATATTAGTAATCTAATGATTGATGCCGATCCCTACTGACCAATAATCCGAAAATGTTTATTATAATTCACAATTTTTACATTTAAATTTATTACACGGAGAGAAATATTCAATAAAAATTACGTATCTTTTCCGTAATTCCGGAGCGAAATGTGGTTGGAGCAAATTTTACGGAACTGTCACGGAATTTTTCCAGAGCGTTCCGTAATTTTTATCTGAATCTCCTGTGAAAAAATACGATACCGTCACTTACATTTTCTGAGTCGATTCCGTAATCGGTGAAGGAATTGTGAGTTCCGTAATTTTTACTGAACATTTGTCTCCGTATATTCAGCGAAATACACGGCGAGAAATCCGTTAGAAAAATTCTAGTGCTGTTAAGGCAAAATTTCTGAGGATTTCAGTGAAATAGTATTCGTCTTTGCGCCTTTTTCCCCCTGCTAGCCCTATAATGTTTTTTAGAGACTTTCTCCAATCTGCAAGATTGCTAACCGAACATATATCATCTATTTGTTTCAATCGAGCAACATGTCACAGTCATGGGATTCGATGCCAGCTACCATGAGCCCCTATATAAAAAATTCCGTGACTCATAGCGTTTTAAAATGACGTCTCAAAAACCCCTTAGACCCTTCGAATTTACTAACACCCAATTTTTTCCGATATTTAACAATATTTTTTCGGCTCTCAACTCGTAGAATTACACACAATAGGACCCCGAAAACTGAAATCCATTCGAAGTCACACATCTATAGTGCTAGCGTTGCACAATAACTCAGGAAATATGAGAAGTACTTGGAGGGGAAGAGGAAAAAAAGGGCAACGACACGAAAATAATAAAAATGCGAATGAAACGTATAGAATGGGGGACCGAATCTCACCTCAACGAATAAACGAGAAACAAAGATGGAGGAAATAGTCGGGAATAAAATAGAGGGAGAGAAAAAAATGATCAGCATCGCGACGGAAAAATGGGAAGTGAGAGGCAGGTACAGATGAAGAGGTAGTTGCGGAACGGGTGGTGCGGGTGGAGAGGGCGGAGC
>NW_021680482.1:277278-281255 GCF_001412515.2 Diachasma alloeum
AGAGGGTTTCCAGTGAGTTACTGTTGGCTAGATGGATGAGAAAACAAGGAGGTCAGGGTGGATTGGATTGGGGACTCTAGGAAGTTTTCTTTAAAGACCTCGGGTGCCTCCTTCTGCTAAACGGATTTTAATACCTCCTCGCCTCTCGCTGTAATTCTCGTAAATCATGGGCCAAATGGGAGTCGACGTCTCTGGCTGCTTCTACTTGCAACTACTTTTTCCACCTCTTTTGCCTACTGTCTTTCGTGGATGGGCTTTTTCCACTGGAGTGAGCAGTTTTTCGTCACTCTTCAAATGTTTACCTGACCTTGGTGAGGTGCGCTCATCGGGGGGGTTAATTAATCATTTTGAGTGGAGAAGAGGTGAGGGTAATTAGTTGTGAGAGGCATTTCGTTTGCGGACGATGAAGAAAATGTTGGCCACAATTCATTTTTTTGTTTGTAATTGTGTGAATTCGTGAATTCAGAATCAATTGGACATTCAGGAATATGTTTATCTGAACTTTTATGATTTATGTAAATTTTTCATCACACTGTACGAAGAAGTCCCTTTTCCACACATTGTGATGAAAAATATCGTTCGATACTCGTGGGAAAAGTGCTTTTTGGCTCGTGGGAGGTTTATAGCACGAGCCGCAGGCGAGTGTTCGCACTCGTGACGAAATATATTATTTTCGCCGCTCGCGGTGATTCTCGTAAATTATTGCACAAATGGAAGCTGACGTTTTCCACTTCTTTTGCCTACTGTCTTTCGTGGACGGCATTTTTACCCTAGAGTGCAGGGTTTTTCATCATACTTCAAGGATTTACCTGACCTTGGTAAAATGTGCACATCGGAGGATGTTAATTTATCATTTTGAGTCGCGAGAGGGCTTCCGATTGCGGACAATTTTCTATTTTGGCCAAAATTCATTTTTTTTTTTGTAAATCTCTGAGTTCTACAGAGAATATGAGAGTTTGGTGAAAATTAGAATCGTATGAATTGTTTAGCTATAATTTTCAAGAGTGCGACATTGAATTTGAAATTCCTAAATTTTTAACAGCAGGAAGACGAGAATTTCCCAAGTTACTTGAATTTTCAACGAGAACATGAATATTCACCATCGAATTATGGTGAATTCCGAATCAATTGGACATTTAAGAATATATTTACCTGAATTTTCCCGATTTCTATGAATTTTCATGGAATAATTGAACTGAAATTGTCACTTTCCATTAATTTTTCCATAAAGTTTTGGATTTTCAACGGCGAAATTGCAAATTCAATGGAACTGTCACGTGATGATAAACAGTTTCAAGTCTACCGGAAATTTTGGTGAAAATTCTTTACCGCCGTAGCAGAAGTTAATAAATGAACAAATCAATAAATCAATGAAAAGGATTTAGAACCGAATTTTTCTCCACGATTACTTCACTTTCTCAGCAATTTCCCCTCAAGTATTCCCCCCCCCCCTGCATCAAAACCCAAACACTTGGATGATTGCAAGAAAGGAAAGAGATTCAATTCATCAAAAAGCCTCTGAATTACGCATCGAGTCATTCCAATTTATATTCAGACTCTATAATTCGATTTAGTGGATTATTTTTTTTTTCCAACAATTCGCACCGATTGGTTTTCCCCAGATTGCTGCTCTCGTTTAGAATGGTCCAGTGCTGAGAGCGCCATGATTTCATTTTATCGTACTCCCAGGGCGGATAAATTCTACCCCAGTGGACTTTAATGTCCCGACGCTGCCAAAGACAATTCAACCGGGGCGCGCGTACTGGAGGTTAAAGGAGAAAAAAAATTTTTTTTCCACTGCTCGTGAGATAGAGATGGGAAAAATTATGAGAATAAAATTTTACGCCTGACACTGGGCAGAAAGATATTATATTCCTGTCTACATACCATTTGAGGGCTTTTCATCATCTCAATGAAAAGAGAAGTTCATGAATTAATGGGAGCGATTGTGAGAATTTGTTCTTTAAATTGAAGATGTCATGCAATCGTCAGACTTTATAAAGTTGTCTCTCTCCCCGGAGAGGGATGAAATATGTTTTTCAGTTGGAAGCGCCGCGCCGCGCCGTGCACTATCCATCCTAATCTGAGAAAACTTGGACCGGCGAGGTACAAGAGGGGGAAAAAAAATGAAAAACAAGGTGAAGGGCGACAAAACCGTAATAAGATAAAGTGGGTGGAGACAAATGGGCTGGGAGAGAAATAATATTTCGTCATGAATTGCAATGAATTTATTTATTCCACTCACTTCTCTCCACAATTTGTGTGTATACCACTAGCATTTGGTGAGTCAAGGAAGATATAAAAAAAAATTCCTCTGAATTGAATGCGTCTTGTGGCGCATGTAACCCGATAAATTTATCGCTCTAAAGAAAATACATAACTCGCAGTGTATATCTTCCCTCCGACAGTGTTGCCAAGTGCGATTTATCCTTGACTTTTGTAACAATAAAAATGTCGTGAGAGGACAATTGATGCACAATTATGGTTGGGCTTGGGCGAGTGGAAGAAAATATTATAGCGTATAAAGGCATTGTAATAGTTTTTTCATTCTCAGTGATATTAAATTATCTGGGATGGTGGAGCCCAGTGAATGATGGAGGAAACCAACAAATGCTTCATTCGAGGTGAAATTCATATCTCGAGTGGAGGAGGCTCCAGGAAATGGGGGAAGTTACATGCGTCATTGAGAAGCCCGGGCAAATTTCCGGTCCTCTTCACGGCGGGACGAGTCGATTAGTTCGTAACAAGATTTATTTATGAAAAGAGAAATTTTATCCTTTCATTTTTTTCAAGGGGATGAGCATGTGCTGAGACGAGAGGATGAATTTAGTTAGCTTGGTAAGTAGGCAGGGAAATGCGGTCTGAAACGGAAAGTTTCGTCGGGTCATCACTGTCGTCCTCGAAAATTGAAAAATCTCTACCCGAAGGAGAATTTTTTCTTGGCTTCGGGACAACTTTTCTGCAGGCGAAGACAGAAGTTTAGGGGAATTATGGGAAAAGTCAGGTTGTTTTCGGCCAGGGCTTCTTGGGAGGCGGTTTTATTTGGGGCGCAGTAGAAAATCTTACGCAACAGATGAATTTTTGATAGTACCACTGAAATTTTAAGGGATTCGGGGTTTGGAAATGTGCAATTTGCACTGAGAGAAAAAATGAGCTCTACGGAAAAACTATATTTTCTACGTGAGAATATTTGATCGGGTGGGGCAGAGTTTCTTGAGGGAAATTAACCAATTTGATCGAAGGAAATTTAATATCTTTCACAAAAATTAAATTTTTTTCGTGACTATCGGAAATATTCCTGTAGAAGGATTAGGACGGTCGGACGGAAAAAATATAATCTATTGTACGAGAATAATTTGATCTGAGAGAACTCCATAGGTTTATGCCATAGAAGGAATACATTGACGAGGAAAGAATGTTTTTCCCCAAAAAATTGTCCTCTAGAAATTATTTAGTAGTTTCCTCTTGACATTATCATTTGTTCCATGGAAATTATCAGTGTTTATTGGAGACAGATATTCACTTGATAACACCGGAGCCTCATATTATTCTCTGTAGAATATATTTACCCGAAAGACATAACTGTGTTACGAGAACAATTATTACTACGAAAATTATCATATTTTGATTGAAACTTTTTTTTTTGTCTACAAGTAGTTGAGTTAACACCACAAAAAATCTCTTTCGGGGAACTTGTAATTTTTCGGCAGAACTCATTTTTTCTCTCATTGTGAAAAAAAAGTCTATGTAAACTGTAAAGTTTAGTTCAATTATTCCATGAAAATTACGAAAATTTGTATATAATTGAAAATGCGGCAGAAGTTGGTACGGAATATTCATGATTTAGGGAATTCCATTGAATGTTTATTGCCATTTCCAATTCCAGGATTTTTTCTGGAGTTGGAATTCCCAAAATTCCAGGATTCTATTTGTGATGTGATGATAGCCAGGTGAAGATTTGGGGAGGGGGGGGGGGG
>NW_021680482.1:281365-293771 GCF_001412515.2 Diachasma alloeum
GAATGACGTTTTGATCTTCGCGATTTTCGCAATTTTCAATAAAAAAATTATCAAATCACCAAATTTTGAATTAATACAAAATTCAAGATTATATTCACTTGACTTCATGTAATTTCCATTAATTTCCATCGAATCAATAAAGTGAAATCAACACTTTACATTGATTTTTTAATTAAAACATGAATTTTCAATGCCGAAAATGAAATGAAAATTTTCGCGGAATGTATTGGAACTTCCGACTAAAAGTTCACCAATGTAGACTCAAATTCTCAAATCCAAAACAATGCATTTTCCTTCACTGAAGAAACAAATCCCTCTCCGTTTGACAAAATATATTTAATAATAACTTCCACCGAGCGAGAGAACTAGAAACTTCCCCCGAGGATGTGCAAAAGTTTGACTTTTCATTCCATCCCGTTTTTTTTCTATCTAATGCAGGATGGTTATGCCATAAGTTCTCCTAAAAGCGTTTATATTTCGTTGGGCAAAATGAGAAAAGCAAAGTTACCGGTTTGGGACAATGAACGGCTTGTTAGTTGGAAAGATACAGGGAATTGTGCCAAGTTTTCACTGCTCAACATTATTTTTATCCCCTCTCTTTTTTTTTTTTCAACCGATGAGTATGTAAAGAAAGGAGTATGGCGAGGAAACGAATCCTGGGATAGGAAGACTTTTCAGGGAAATGGAATAGAAAGGCGGAGGGATGGAGGGAGAAAAAGTTGGAAAATGTAGACGAGGAGTCTAGAGGTAGAGATGAAGGGCGTGATGCCGTTGAAAATACCCGGGAACGATCTGCAAGACACTGGAATGGGGCAAAAAGAGGTGGTGGTGGTAGGGGGCGGCGAGGGGGGGGGGGTGAAGAAGTAGGTAAGAAGACAGGTACGAGCGGAACGCGAAATACCGTTCAACGGTGGGAAAACGCCGACGTAAAGAAGAGGGAAAGGGCATCTTGCTGCAAAGTTTAATATCGAGACAATTGACTGGGAAAGAGGAGATGTTGGGGTGTGTCAGGTGGGGGAGGAGGGACGAATTCACGTACCACTTCCACCAATATGATGGAAACGAGATAAGAAATATATGGAGGAATGCACTCTGCGTCAGCCATGATAATTGCATTTTTTAAACTCGTTTTATTTTCGGTTTATTCTCCATTTTTACGGGAGGGAGAATAGGCTTGCGCCGCCGGCGATGAATTTATGTATTGGTGGGTAGTTGCGGGTAATTACAATTTTGTATTAATAATTTTTTTGATTGAGTCTGATGGAGCGGAGGTTGGTGGGATGTTTAGTTTTCTACGCTTTCTGTTTTGTGTTTTGAAGAGGAAGGAGGGGAGTACGGTGCATTGTTGTGTAATGATGTTGCCACGGGGGAAGTGTTTCACTAGGGAAAAAATTGCCAAAGTACTTGGTTGTACTCAAGCCTTTGAAGAAATCTGACAAAATTAGTTTAAAAAAAATCTTATTCAATCAAATAGAATTAAATAAACAATGAATTGTACATGACAGAAGGAAATAATGTAGAAAATAACAATTCGGAAGCATTACTAATTTATTAGCAAAAATAATTACACTATAGGCAATACAAGAGCAATTTTTCACTTGTTTTTCCCTTCCACTGAATTTAATGTCACTCCCCTGAAAATTACTCATTGTTTTGACATTCAGAATCGAAAATTTTCATGATTAAATAGAGAATATAAGTGTTGAGAGGGTATAAATAATTTGGAAAACGTGTGCGAGAGACACATTTCCAGTATAGGCGGACACCTCAGTGGATAGCTGGTGATATTTTACATTTGGGAAAAAACAGGATTTATGCATTGCACAGACGTACGAATCCATGACTCCTCTCCGCCTCGCCTCTTCGTCACGCTTCAAACGCATTTTTTTGCCATCGTCCACTTTTTTTTCTGATTTTATTAACTTTTTCCCCCCGATTTTTTTTTATTCACTCACTCGCTATACCACGTATGTCGTCACATCCGGTCAATCTGGACGAAGATATAGTATCGCAAAGGTAACTTGCGCGAATTTCCGTTTTTATTGAATGGGGAAATTGAATCGAAATGAAAATAAAAGTTGCTTGAGCTGTATCAGACGAGAAATATTGTTTTTTATTTCTTTATTGAAGTCTCGGTACATAGAGAGGGATTTTGTGAGATGAAATAAAGATTTTTATATCATGAGCATCAATATTTATTCTATTGAACTGTCACAATAGAGTTTTCTTCCACAAAGGAATTTTTTTTACAGTGAAAAAATGTTCTTACGAGGATTGTTGAAAATTTTTGCCGAAATTCCGGGACAATTGTTGGATTTTTTTCAATTTAGTGAGAGTTCCCCTGAAATTTCCAGGAATTTCGTAAAACAGAATTAATAAACTCATCAGAAGGATCGATGAGGGTATTGGTGATTTCGAAATTTCAGTGCGATTTCCCCAGAAAAATTTCAAATACTCTTTGCAGTATTTTTCTAACAGTCGTTTTTTTAACAGTGGAGGAACAGCTACTGATTAAATTCTTAAACCACGGAAATTACGAATTTTTTTATAACGACGTGAGCAAGATTAATGCCTTCACACGTCATGTCTCATGTATCCACTCCAGGTGCTGTTGACTCTCAGCGTAAAAAGAAAAATCCCCTGGAAATTGACGTGGCATGAACAATGGCATTCAGTGACTGGATGTAGTACAACAGGCGGAGTGGTAGTGTAATATGTATACGAAGGCGAATTAACGGATGAGATCCTGGGCTGCCCGCATAGGCGGCTCCTAATGCCCGTTCCTGGGATTATGCTGGGCCAGGCCAATGGACTGAGCCCTTGAAGCGAACGGGATGCGACGACTCCATCTCCATACTGTTAGATCCCTCTGTTCTCTGGTCAATAAGTCGGATTTAATAATTTCGATTCGATGATTTGAGGAATTTTCGGGAGATGATAGGAGATTAATTTACCATGAGAAACCATCACTTTGCTGAAAATGATAATTGATGGGAGGGGATTAATGATAATACATTTCATTAAAAAAAAAGATAATAATAAGATTACTAATTTCATTAAAATTGAATTATCAATTTTATCAAAATTAAATTATCAAAATTTTTCCCAAATCTGAAAGTAATAAATATTAACTTCTTTTTAATGAATAGATGAATACATAATGATAAAAAATAATATGCAGAAATCACTAGAAAATCTCAATCTGAAGACCGAAAAACATTTTTAAAAAAACAGTTTCGTTCCGCCCGAATAACTCTCTCGTGTACCTATTGAATTCCTCAATAATTCCAACAGATATCATCCACCTTGGGACATCGAAGGGGGGAGATTTCAAGAAACACAATCCACAAGCCAATATTTATTAACACGTAGTATCATTTTATTCGATTTCTTCCATCTCATTCATCTCCATTTACATATTCACCAGGGGCTCTGTCCTCCATTTCACCCCCTCTTTCCTCCATTCTCTCTCATCACCTCAATTGTTTTTATTTCCATTGTTAACGGTAAAAGGCGAGTGAGAGACTTTATACGCTTTCGTCGTTCTCCGATTCAATCCTCGGCAAACGTAAAAATTCTTCAGTATCGGGATCGGGGAGAACGGTTTGTATGTGTACTCTACCCATCGTTGGACATGTTCCAGGGAGCACTAAACCCGGAGAACGAGGAAAGACGGCCTCACATTTTCTCGCTTATCTTTACGTATACTAGAATAAATAAGTGTTTACCTTTACACACGGTGTCACTGGTATTGCGTACAACGTCAACCAGATCAATATGTACGCCTCTCTCACTTGCATATTTGAAATGTTCATACTTCACTTTTTCACTTGCCAAGAATTCCATCTCTTTCATCTTCTGTTCTGTTATGTTCTATTTTTTATTATCTGTTCTTTGAAATCGCAACGCGTGCTGTTGTATCGCGGATGTGATACACTCGAATGTTGGATTTCTCTGAGTTTCGTCTCCTGTGTATCCAATGTGATACTGAATATTTAAATTTTTAAGCTCGATCCACGTCGATGAGGGATCGACCGTGCACTCAAGCTTCTGATTATTTCATTGGGTTATTCTCCGTGAATGCATGGGGAGAAAAGTCTGCTGGGAATTTTTTATGAATAATTTCGAGGCATTGGTCTTGCAGAAAATTGATTTCAGTGCAATTCTCAGTTGTGGAATAAAACTTTTTATTTTCAATTTTGATATTTGTTTCAATGAGAATATTGGTAATTGCAAAAAGTGCTCTTTTTGGATTGAGAAAATATTTTATTCTTTGAAAATTATTTATTTGGTATCAATGAAACGCAAATTAAAATTAAGTTTACGTTGCAATAAAGTTTGAATAATTGTCAAATTAGAATTTGATATGAAAATCGGTGAAAATGAGAGAAATTTAACTTCATTTGACATTTAGTAGTCATGTTCAATTAACAATTTGAGTAAATTATAAAATTTCTATCTTATTTTTTTTAATTCACCTGAATTTTTAGCTGAAATTGAAATTTTATTAGGCTTTCCCATCTTAATGGAATTCATTGTCCTTTTCTGGAAAATCTACTAAATTTTGCATAAAGTTTTATTATTTCAAACAGTCTATTAAAAAATATAATCATTTTAGCATTCTTCCTAGAACTATTTATATTTTTCTGTTAAAATTTTATTAAAAATGCCTGAAAGATCAATCCTCTTAAGAAATCATTACTCAAATCAAGAGATAATTTCCAACAGATTTTTTTCTCGCTGAAATATTCACTGCATTTTCTTTTATTTTGAAAGATAATGAACAATGAACAAGATCCAGATTTTGAAACAATGTTCTCGTGCATTTTCATTATTTTATCTAAATAAAAATGAACATCTTCAATTTCCGTCTTTCTCCTTTCATACCCAACAACGAAAAAATTTCATGGAAAAATCTCTAATTTTCAGAGTATCCTTCATTGTGAAATTCAGTGAGTGCAAAATTGTAAAATTCTGTGCTTTAGTCACCAATTTTCAGTGACGTTATCACTAACTTTCAGTGATAAAAATCACCGATGATCAGGGTCACTCTACTCAGTGATTACTATCGCCACCAATTGGTGCTAGATTCTCGAAAATCCGTGACATGTCCCTGAACATCAAATTTTCTTCTCCGTGTTGACCTCTACTTGACTCAAGTCGGCACTCAGTTGATTCAAGTTCAACTCCCTGTTCGATACCAATTTACATAAAACAACAGTTGTTGATACTCAAAATGCGTCAGAAACTCGAACTCATTGAATCATATTTTTTCTACTTGAATCGAGTACACTGATAGAATGATTCATTCATACCAAACGAGATTCGTTAACAATTAGCAAATGGTAGAGTTAAATATAAACAAATAAATATTCATTAATAGTTAACGAATGTTACACTTGAAAGTCGAGTTAAACAAGGCTCCTCAAATCTGCATTTGTTAACTATTAACGAATGAACATTTGGTGAGACTGAATAGAACCTATTTTCCAACCAAATCCATTTTTAATAATAACTAATCCCTTTTATCAGTGTAGAAAAAATACTTGCTTCGAGTCACCATCTACTTGAATCAAGAGATTAAATATTTTGCTGGGTGAATGGAGTTGCACCATCTTCGTACCTCCAGAGTCGGTTTTTATTACAATGAAAAAATGCTCTCCCCCAGTCGAAATGTCATCATCTTAATTACGTAAAATTCGGGGTTTTCGTCTGACTACAGATGAGCATTTTCCCCTGAAATTACATCCACATTTGTATCGTATATTTTTACAGTCTTTCATCATGTTCAACGTAAATTATCATTTTATCTACAACGTGTTGATACTTCAGCGGCACATCAAACAAATTTATTTTCAATTGTCCATATTTCATGTCTGATGCCATCGTACGCACGTCACCAGATGAATTTATCTCCCATTGTACGACGTCTGATAAATTCACCAATTAATTTATCATTATTTCAAATTTTCACTCAATGGTATTTACAAATTCGTATAGCTACTGTAATTAGCGTCATATCGTTTTTCTCAATGGATCAGTCACTTGGTAGTTCAATCAATAAATAAATATCGCTGGGACACTCGCTCATTCATACACATGTGGCGAATAGAAGAGGTGAGGGGTGATGGGGTAAGAGGCGTTTGGAGGTTAAATTGACGAATTGCGAAGCACACCAGCACCGGTGGGAATCATCGACCGTGATAATCGGGTTACGATAACTCCGGGAAACGTGATAATAGCATTAACGAGTATCCACATGGTCCGAGGTACGATTGACGCCCTTTGGTACTGCGTGGGAAATCGATATTGCTTTGGCATCGAAAGCTCCTTTGCGCTGGCAGCGGGGAGTCATTTGTAGGGATCATTGTTCAGTGCCGACGATCTTTCAGCGAATTTTTAATAAGTGGATATTCGTGTATTACTCTCCCCCATGTGTCACGCATGTCAGCATGTGTCAGACGTGAACACTTCTTGGAAAGTTTTATTGTGTGATTGCTAGCCCGCAATTTCAGGGGATTTCGTCATTGAAAATTCATAATTTGAGGAGAATATCCGTTGGTATTGGAAATTTCTATTCGGTTAGTTCATGAAATTGCTTTGAGTTTTCAGCAACATTTGAAATTTCACCATTTTTTCTCCCCTGAAGCGAATCCAATGTCGCTTTCCTGAAAATTGCTACTGAACTGTTGATGAAATTTCAATTTTTTCTTCTAATTTATGGAAACTTCAACAGAAATTTCTTCCAAATTATTAAGTCGCTATTAACACATTCATACTTTAACAAAAAAATCAATGCAAACCTGAAATTTTCGTCCAATTATTCTATGAAAATTAATAGAAATCAGGCAAATTCCGGTGAATATATTATCGAATTTTCAATTAAACATTAACAATTTTTATCAGTGAAATGTCATAATTCTGTTCCCTTAAATCACATTCAATGTCACTGCCCTGAAAATACAAGAATATATTTACCGGAATTTTCTGGTTTTCTATTCTGACTTTTCAATGCCAAAATGCCTTGAAATTTCTATGATGATTAAATTTGATAGAAATTTCCAAAAAGTGGATCGGAAATTTCAGACAACAATTTTTAACAGTGCAATGCGGTCTTGACCGAGTTCGATCATGAAATTGATTGCATCATCTGTTGTTGAAAAAAATGATTTTGAAACCAATATTAAAGGAAAAGTAAACAATTTTAACGTTGGGACAATATTGAATTTAATGACTCATTGAATTCAATTAAAAATACATTACCATAGATCTTGCATTCTTCAGGATTAGATCAAACATTCTCAAACGTCAACCGTTTTTAAGTCTCACATTCTTGAGGGTCAGATAATCCCAAAAGTTCGAGGTTCTTACGAATTCTCAGAACGTCTTCAGAGTCAAAAGTTGTTAAGAGTGAGAGTAGAAGAGATATCCGAAAGGATCAAATGTTTTCAAAAGTCCTCCCTCTTTCCACGCCATCAACAACCGTCAATTCACCATCGATTGATCATTATCGTTTCACAAATGTAGCTAGAATCGCTGAATGTATATCTTCGCGCAGTTGAATATTTGATAATTAGTTTTAATCATTCGGTAAATATACTCTCGCTGCGCGTCACAAAGGAAACCGGGTAAATATTCAGCATTTTCGAGTTCAATGAATGATTAACGTTTGAATTCAATGGGTTAATTATCAAAGTGTAAAAGGAACGAAACCATTGATCGTTAGCCAATGATTCCATACCCAATCGTTGAATTTTCACATGTACATATTGCATTATGGGGTATAATTTTAATGCTAGATCTGGTCAAACTTGACTCGCTGGCATTATTCATTGAACTAATATTAATGCCATGAGCATGCAATGTGTAGTCTGTCGTCGTTTGGAGAGATTATGAAATCAATTCCGTAATAACTCAAACGATTTGAGATTGAAAAATTCAACGTTCATCTCGATGGATGTTTTAGTTAAATTAGCGCTGATATCGTACTCTCATTGCTCATTATCATGAAAATACACATAGAGTGATTTTGGTACAGACGACGCTATAGATTCAACCATTTTTGATCATCAAATTTGTCAGTGAAATTGCGTGAAAAAAATTGGAAGAAAATCATGAATATCCAGCGTCACTCAATTTACATTTTTCATAGAATTATTATTTTTTTGAACATTCCTCGTGTGTGAATGAATAATTGAACTTGTTTAAGCTTTCGGAAATATTTTTTTTTAGGCATCAAATCGATTTCTGATGGAATTCTGAATATGCATAAATTTGTTAAGGTTCGAAGTGAAGAATCGACATTTTATTTCAGTGGATTTTATTGTTAAATTCGATGGATTTTGCGAAAATTGAGTTTTCACTGGAAATTCCCAGTGCGACCTATATTCCTCGCTGCGCACCTCGAGCAACCGCAATTTTATGTTCACACCTGAAAACTTTTCCACTAATATCTTCCCACCTAACGAAGCAAAATAACTTTTCCTATACCAAACGGAAACGGAAATTTTCCCTGGCAATCCATTGCTCCAATTCCGTGAAAATTTCATTTACGCGGGGAAAAAATCCCTGCACTCCGGCAACATCTCGAAATCCATTCACCCCGAGACCCGTAGAAAATCTCCGCGAAAAGGGAATCGGAAAAATAAATCTCACGTGTAATATTAGATGATAACCTGGCTAGCACCGGTGGCAGCTAATCTTGACCTTTCTTTCGTACCCCGTGAGGATCATAGATTCACTGGACCATGGAGCCACTACCACGAGGTACAGAAATCATTGAACTGGAATGGGGAGTTATGACACTGGGTAAAATCGATTTCCAAGTTTGAACGTACACGTGAAAAAAGGGAAAATATTTTTTTTCTTTGGTGAAGATATTTTTTCTTCGTTCTAGAACATGATGGGTTCGAAAGTTCGCATTTAGGTCGAACAAAGCTGTTTATTTTTAATTTTTATATTCATGCCAATGAGATTTTTTGAATGAAAATAATCTATATTCACGGTTAAAGTTTTTAGCGGAAAGGTTGGGTGGACTTATTGGAAATTTCAAATAGCAGTAAAAATACAGTGAAATTCAAAATTTTTTATAACTGAGAAGACGAGAATTCCACGACAGCTTCAAATTTTTAATCAAAGCATTAATTTGAAATTCAAGAATATTTTTACCTGAATTTTGCAGATTTCTATCAATATTCATAGAATATATAAACTAAAATTTACACTTTCGATTGTTTTTTTCACCAAAATGTGAATTTTCAATGACGAAATTCTTTGATATTCCAGTGAAACTGTCATTTGATTATTTGATTATTTGATTTGATTAAAAATTTTCAATGCTGATTTTTGCAATCCTTCCTTTTCTTAAAAATACAAAGAAAATATACTGAATGGTGCGAACAATATCCTCTTTTACTCGTTGGTCACACATAGTTCTTCTGAAAAAACCCTAATTAATATTTTTACAACCAAGTGGGAAGGAGGGGGATATGTATGACCT
Organism: Diachasma alloeum; assembly: GCF_001412515.2. Lineage (NCBI taxonomy): Eukaryota > Metazoa > Arthropoda > Insecta > Hymenoptera > Braconidae > Diachasma > Diachasma alloeum. The sequence goes on from NW_021680482.1 coordinate 290,865, forward strand.
ATCCATTGTTGAAACGATGAAAAGCAAAAAAAAAACAAATTTCAAATTCCACTAAAAATTGAATGCAATTCAAAATTTTTTAGACCAGAATTCCACCACTTCTTCAAATTTTCAATCGAAACATGAATATTTAGTACCAAATTGAACGGAATTGTCAGTTGATTGAAAATTCAATGATTAAATAAATAAATAAATACATAACTAAACAAATAAATACATACATAAATGAATAAATAAATAAATGAATAAATACTTAATCGAATGAATACATAAAATTTTCTGAATGGTGGAAAGAATATCCTCCATTGACTCGTTGGACCCGCATAGTCCTCCTAAAAAAACTCCAACTGATATTATTACAACCAAGTGGGGAACAGGGGTATGTTCGACCCGCCCATTGTTAGAATAATGAGTGAGAAAGACGAGAGTCCTTGATGATTGAAAAAAGAAAGAAAACAAAAAGTAAAGGAAATACGGCGAGTCACTAAGAGGAGGTACATTGAATAAGAGCACTATAGTCTCTCCCTTCTACCTAATTCATCACGAGAGGGCGAGGAGCCCAGGTGAGGCTGATTGTGAGGGACAGTCGAGAGAAAGAGGGCGAGGTAAAAAGACTCGCAGGCTCACTTGTTTTCCCTTTTTTTTCCACCTTCGTTTCTTTTCACTAGCGTCGACGACTAAAACGCCGCTTTCGAGTTTATATCCTGGGATCCAGAGTGACACAAAATTGATAAAGACAAGTGGTAGCCGGAGTCAGTGACGAGAGGCGCTGGGCCTTAAATGGATGTAGGGGCACCCCCCTTTTTTCGCCTTTCATCTTTTCTCCCTTGCCCCTGATTCGAATGGACAAAAACTGTAATTGAGAGAGATTTTATTACAGTGAATGGATGATGATGGAGGTGATTTTCTTTGCGTCGCTTTGAGGAAATAAAAAAAAGTGTCGGTTTATTTAAATTGAGAGGTAAAGTTGAATCACAGGAACTCACCTGTAATTTAACGACATTGACGAATGAAAAAACGTTTAATTGGGAGATTTAATTAATTTGATTAGAAAATAGAATTTTAACGAGAATTCCCTAGAATTTTCGAGCAAATTCACAGTATTTCTATTGAATTTTTTCAAACGTGTGGTTTTTTAAACATAAATAAACGTTTTCTTGATTCAAATAGAGGTTTCACTCGGAATGGATGAATTAATTATTTCATGTCATTAAAACCTTTGCATTGGAATGAATTGATAAATAGATAAAAAGTTTTGTTTGATTGACAAGCTTCATTTCTCTGGACGTACACGATTACTACAATTCAGGGGTAATTAAAAACTTTGACAAAGTCCAGAGAAGTGTCTCATTTAAATTGAGAGGAAAATTCTAAATGCAGGGCTTACACGTAATTCAAATGAACTCATGAATCGAAAAACACTGGACCGGATTTAATTAATTTAATCGAGCCAATTAATAAAATTACCATCGGTTTTTGGGCACCGTATTACAATTTGGATGACTGAAAAGTGTAATTGAGACTTTTTATGTCAGTGCACAGTTGATAATAACGTGAATGGAACTGGAAGAAATTGCTTAAAAGTCCGATAATTTGCATCAATTAATTAATCAGGGAATCGGAAAAAAAAATTACGTTCACTGATCTAATTAAGTTAATCGATCCAATCAATCACATTACCTCATTTCTCTCGCTCCACAAAATCGTGATAACAATGAAAATTGAGTGGATTAAGCCACTTTAAACATATTACACAAACAGATTCATTTGATCGAAATTTTTAATTGGCTTAATGGAGTCCTCCCCTCACTGATTCTCCGATGGTCGCAGCGAAATGATGCATTACCCCTGGGAAAAAGGCTCCTCATCAATGGATGAGGAGCGCTGAACTAAATGAACGAGAAATTTATGTACGTCTTACTCTCAAAACAATTTCAAGGGCTTTCTTTGGTCCGGGAGAAGAGACTCCCCAGGTCTCTCAATGGTATCAAAGAGGAGCGCCTGTTAAATTGCTGAAGCAAAGAGCCCTGACTTTTCCACCGACATCCCCTCGGTAAAGTATCGTCAGTGCTCTTTCGAGTGAAATATAAATTCCTGCAGCTAAAAATAAGAGCGAAAAATAATAATGACTATTCTACAAAGAATCGTGGAGAGTATTAGAGTGGTACATGGTGTTGGGATGAAATGGGGAGAGGCTGAGGAAAAAAATAACGTAAAATTGGTTTTGAAGAACAGGCAAATCTCGGCCGTGAAAGGATGAAGAGGAAAATAGGGTGAGGGGGAACGATACTGACGGCTTGCCCACATTTAAATCTCACGGTGCCTTCTTTTTTTTATTCTTCTGCTGGAGGGAAATGACTGCTTCAAGGTGAATGTCATTAGTGTTGTGATGCCAACTTCGATTTGAAGGCAAATGGTTTACAAAATTTGGGATGTAAATGATTGTTCTCATCTCCAGGATATTAGTCAATTTAGGAAAGGTCAGGGGATATTGGAGAAATAATTTCCGAGTCGAATATTAGGACCTGAATTCCCCCTTGAACACCCATCATGAGTAGGAGGACCAGGATGAAGTTAGGGTGTATTTACATTCAGAAAGCCCCCCTGGTTTCCGCCTGAACGTGCGAGTTATTTCCAAATTCCGAGGGTTCAGGAGGAAAACAGAAGATGTGTTAAACCTATTTATCGCCTGTACCGCCTAAAATGTTTTCCACTCCATCCCCCCTGGAAAGAACCTGCAAACAGATCATCCTGGCTATCAGGGTTAATTCAGGGGATTTATGATACCTTTTCATTCGACAGGAGGAGAAGGGGGAAAAAAGTATCAGTTGAGAAGGGTTTTTACGCCTTTAGGATGACGCAGGTTCATATAAGGAGTTGTTCAGGATGTATAGGATGAAGAAAGAA
>NW_021680482.1:294859-333915 GCF_001412515.2 Diachasma alloeum
AGGTAATAGGGGAGAATAAGGTCCAGATATTCGACTCGAGGAGGTAATAGGGGGGAATAAGGTCCAGATATTCGACTCGGGTTACGACGTTGATTAAATTACCTGTATGACAATTTAATAAAATTAAACATTAAAAATTGAATTAAATTGTTATAGTGGTAATTTAAAAAACGTCGTAATTACTTCTCCAATATTCCCTGACTTTTCTTAAATTTCTGATGTAACTTGAAAATTCCGATTCAATTTTCAATTTTATTGGTGTAACTTGAAAATTCAAGACGATTGGTTGTTTTGATGTCGAGCGGACGTAGATGTTCTACTGACAGCTTGAATTTTCAATTTTATTATGAAAATTGAACATAGTTTCAAGTAGATCAGGAATAATAACCGAACTAACCCTCTCAGTTTGGTAATATTTCATCAGTACTTTCCCGAGTGAAGTAAAAATCCCTCTAATGTAATAATGACTATTTTATGAATATCGTGGGGAGCATTACAGTGTCACATCGTGTAAGGATCAAAGGAGAAGCAATTGAGGAAGAAAATAACGTAAAATACGTTTGGAATGGTAGACAAATATTGGTCCTGAAAGGATGAAGGGGAAAATAAGGTGAGGGGGAATGATACTGACGGCTCGTCTTCCAGTCCCCAGAGCTCTCCCACATTTAAATCTTACAGTGCCTTCGTTTTTTATTCTTCTGCCGGAGGGAAATGACTGCGTCAAGGTGAACGACATTAGTGTTGTGATCCCAATTTCGATTTGAAGTCAAATTATTCAGCTGATACTTGGAAATTCAGGACGAATTATTACGAAATTATTACGGATTACGAGTTATTATGAAAATTAGACATAACTTCGATTAGATCAGGAATAATAACCCAGTCATTCCCCACCCCCTGGATAATGTAATGCCAAGTCTTTGAGAAGTGAAATAAAAATTTCTCCAGCTGACAATGGAGGCCATAAATAATAATTACTACTTTAAAACATCGTGGAAAGCATTACAATGTCACGTGGTGTTGAGATGAAATGGGGAGGGGCTGAGGAAAAAATAACGTAGAATTGGTTTTGAATGGCAGACAAATCTCGGCCGTAAAAAAATGAAGGGGAATATAAGGTGAAGGGAAGCGATACTGACGGCTCTTCTTCCAGTCCCCAGAGCTCTCCCACATTTAAATCGTACAGTGCCTTCGTTTTTTATTCTTCTGCCGGAGGGAAATGACTGCTTCAAGGTGAATGTCATCAGTGTTGTGATCCCAATTTCGATTTGAAATCAAATTATTCAGCTGAGACTTGAAAATTCAGGACGAATTATTACGAAATTATTACGGATTACGAGTTATTATGAAAATTAGACATAACTTCGATTAGATCAGGAATAATAACCTAGTCATCCCCCACTCCCTGTAATATAATGTCAAGTCTTTGAGAAGTGAAATAAAAATTCTCCAGCTGACAATAGAGGCCATAAATAATAATAAGTATTTTAAAACATCGTGGAGAGCATTACAATGTCACGTGGTGTAAGGATCAAATGACGAGGAGCCGAGAAAAAAAAGTAAAATACGTTTTGAATGGCAGACAAATCTCGGCCGTAAAAAAATGAAGGGGAAAATAGGGTGAAGGGAGGCGATACTGACGGCTTGTCCTCCAGTCCCTAGAGCTCTCCCACATTTAAATCTCACTTTGCCTTCTTTTTTTTCCTCTTTTAGCGGAGGAAAACGGCTGCTTTAAGGTGAATGACATGAATGTTGAACTGACGGTTTATAGGCCGGGGGGGGGGGGGGGCGGTCGAGGCAAAGGGAGAGAAAAAGCCAGGGGCGAGAGACCAAGTCATTTGTCGATCCCAAGACTCGGCTGTCTTGAACTCAGGGAAAATGGTAATGCCAAATTTTTAGGAATGTAAATGTTAAACATTTCAATTTCAATAAAAATTGTGGGAATTAATTCTTTTTTTGCCTCTGGATTACAGTCGCTATTGTGCGATGTAATACCCGGGGAAATCTACTATTGTTACTCTGGGTCTTTTGTCCCCTTTAATGACTTATGTAAAGTGATGAAAAAAGAATTGAATACATTTCGAGTGGTGGAAAAAAAATCAAGGAGTCACTCTTTCTTTTCGGGGGCAATTTATCTGTCGAGCGTGAGCGGTAGCCGAATACTCCTTTTGGACGGAAGAATTCAATTATGATAATCTTTTTTTATCGTGATGAGAAAATCACGAGTGAAATTTTTGCACGAAAATTATGATTCCGGGAAATGGAGAAGTTTCGATGGGTAATAACTCGAGATTAGTAGAGTGAAATTGAATGACTTTTTTTTTATATTTTCAAGATTTTTTCCGTAAGTTGAACAATGAGGCGTTATTGAGTTTAGAAATCGGTACATTTCAGTTCGGAAAAGTTGGGAAAATCATGAAAATTCAGATGAAAATTGAAAATTTCGTCTTTGTTTTACTCAATTTATAAATTGTCTAGAATTCTACCTGAGACTTGAAATGTCATCATATTCTTCTCATGAAAATTATTGATCTGATTGTCATGAAATTTCAATTTCTTCTCAACTGTGCAAGACTGTTAGAAATTTTCTGAGATTCAACCAACTCAATATGTGAGTTTGAACTTTCAATGTTTTTAAATTAAATTGAATTCAAATAAAATCGTATATGAAATTTCTTATTAATTTTGGATATTCAACGAGAGGCAATTATTGACATTTCAATGACAACTTGAATTCTCAAAATCACTGTGAAAATTAAATTTTGCCAAATTTTCTCAACAGATCCAATAAATGAAGAAAAAAAATACTGTACATTTCGAGTTCAATTATTGCGTGTAAATTTTAAAAAATCATCAAAATTTAAGGAAAAATTAAAAAACCCGTCTTAGTTCTACTCAAAACTTATACATTTTTTCTCCAAATCGAATTCAATCCAACTCGTATAATAATTACTATCAGCTGGTTAATGTATTTACTATTTCTTTCCAAAATACAGAGCAGAGTGAAACGAAATGATTTATTTCTTTGTAAACATTTTTTTCAAGCTTGAAAATGAGAGCGGGTTGTTGAAACCCGTGAAAATCCGAGATAACAATCGCCCAGAGAAAATCGCAATTTCCGTAAATTTTCTATCAACAGACGGAATGAATGAGAGAAAAATGGAGTCGGGGAATGAAAAAAAAATCAGAATCACAGGAATAATATTCCTCGGTATAAAAAAAAACTAAAAGACTCATGAAAGAGGGTAGTGCAAGACAAAGGAGGCTTTGGAGTGTTGCGAAATAGAAAAGTTGTCGCTTGTTCGTCGGTCACAGAGAGAACTATGAGAATACAGTTGGTGAGGAGAAGAGAGTGGCAGAGAGGCAGTGTTGGGCAAGCGAGTAAAACGTAAAATGGAAGGAGTAAGATGTTGGTGGAAGGGGCGTGTCATCTACGGCAGGATAAAGGATTTCATCTCTGCGATCCTTTTGCGGCTGCTGGAGCTGTGGGTTAGGGGGGTGGGGGGAGGGGGTAGTGAAAAAGGAATTCATTTCCGCTCGGACAAATCATGGAGAGAAGCGAGAACGAGCGATGTGAAGAATAGGAAGGGAGAAGAATTCCCAGTTTTCCTTTCTCGCGTGAAAACGTTTGTTCTTTCCCTGTCGGAACTTATTCAAGAAAGAAAAATATAATCAAACAAAAATTAAAACTTTCATTATAAGTTACCCATCTTCACTCGTAATTGCGATCTAGAGAAACTTTTCACCTCACAGCAACTGACAAATTAAATTTCACCTTCGGGAGGGAACGACTTATTTAATAATATTTCCATTAGAGTCTTTACATTGAAGAATCAAGTATTTCAGTGATTCTCTGGTCGAATTATTAAAAAAGCGATGAAAGTTGTAAATTTTTAGTCGAAATTCAAAATTTTTTAGCGGCATGACGACGGAAATTGAATATTCAGTAGGAAATAACCTTGAATTTTCTTCAGGTAAATATTATTAAATACTCCAAAATATTATAAAATATTGATTTTTTTTCAGGTCAATATATTTATCTGATTTCCATTGGTTTTCGTGGAATAATTGAACTGAAATTCATAGTTTTCATGGATTTTTGCGTCAGACAGTGAATTTTCGCAATTAAATTTCACTCGTGAAATTCCTGGAATTCCCCTACCGCCATATATTCAATGATTTCAGTGAAAAATTCATTCAAGTACGAGAAAAATTGACGTGCTACAAAACTATAAGTCTATTGGAGTTCTGTTCAGATTTTATAAAATAATTCTATTGTTCTTTTGCATCATTTCTATTGAAGATATGCAATTTTACCATGCTATACTAAAAAAAATGATTCTAATCAAAAATTGAAAAAAAAATTCCCTTCATTTCACTTCACTCGTTATTCAAATAATTTTTTAAATCGACAATGTTTCATGATTCAATAATTTTCCTCACTGAAGCCTCCAGTAACGAAAGCGTCAACCAGTCACGATAAAACATTTTAAATATTAGGATTTCTGTTCTCAATACACAAGAATTTTTCTAGAGAATTTCTCTCCGCGAAATAAAACTAAAAACCCCCCTCAACCCACCGATCTTCAATCGTAATTGCCACCAAATCCAGAGAAACTTTCCACTCCCCATCACCTAACAAATTTGATTTCCCCCCGGTAGCAAGGAACACCCACCTACAAAAATAAAACTACACAACTCCGTAGGCGGTAGTAACCTAACAGGCAATTAAGCCCAGTTTCTTATGTGAAACGTGAGCGAATAAATAGCGTAAAGAATTGTAACAGTCGAATGCAGTTTGAATCCCCCGTTAAAGTATACCAGAAAATGAGGATTTAGAGGGTTGAGGGTGTAGTTTAGTCTACCCCCGAGGGCTGGAAAATTCTGAAAGCAGTAACATGGGTTACATTCACGATCCTCGTGAGTTTCTCCTAGTTGGAATGAAGGGGTTGAGGCGAGGAGGGGATGGAGTTAAAGTACGACGAGTGCATCTTTGTGAAGGAAGATCCGCAGCCGGTGGAAGACGTAGTGTAGCCCGCTGGAAGACTAGTTCGAGCAAACGAGAGGAAATGGAAGAGGTAAAAAAAACCATTGAAGTAAAAGAGAGAGACATCGAGCCCTCTCTCTCCCTCCCTCCCGCCCGCCCGTCCGCCCCCCATGAAGAAGAAAAAGTAGAAAATGTGGCTGAAATGGAGGGGATAGTTGCATTCTCGCAACTCCCACTCCCTGACGACCATTCTTAACGCAAAGAAATAGCGGGTGTACGAGTTTCTGTAGTTTCCAGCCGCTCCTAGACTGCATTTAAATCTGAATTTACGTTGTTGAGTCTATTAAGTATGGAACGAAGTAATACCAGTCAGTTTTTCCCCAGCTTTGTAACCCCCATACAGTCATTTAGATTTTTTTTGTTGCAAAAGTTTCTACACATTTTTTTCACGTTCTTTAATCCCAACTCTTCGCTCTACTCCAATTCTCCTTTATACGCGATTCAGATATTTTTTCCATCCGTTTTTTCTTCTTTTCTTAGTTCAAGGGCTTGAGCTTTATCGAAACGTAATGAAGGGTAAATGAATCCTTTCCTTTCGGCTTTGAAATGGTGGTTCGACTCTGGAGTTGTTTGGATTTAAGAATCAGAGGTAAAAAAGTTGATGAGTTTTCAATTATTTATTCTTGGTGTTGTGTGGGATTTTTTTATTTTCCTTCTTGTTATGCTCAAACGGGATTTTCTTTTATGACACGGAGGCATGGGAATGGCGAGGGAGGATTACGAACAGTTGTAGTGGAAGCTCGAAGCTCATAAAGTCAAGGTTTTTAAAAAAAGAGAGGAAAAGGGTGCTGACAGCCTCAAGGTAGATTCTGCTGACCAGCTGACGCGATATAACACGTAGATGGAGCCTTTTTCATCTCACTCTGGAATTGACTCGATTCCCCCGCCCCCTCTCGAGCTAGGACATATCTCAGTGCTCTTCGAGCGTCCTTTTTCTGACTGGGAAAGCAGATGATATCGTTCGGGTACGGTATAGAGGCTACCGCAGCTGTAAATGGTTCTTTCATCTCCTGATGAATATCTCGTATTTTTTAGGGGCGCAGTAAAAAATCCTGAGTGAATTTCGACTCTGATTTCACACCACAGGGAAAACTACACGGAGAGAAATTTTTGATAAAAATTATCCTAGCGTTCTATAAAAGTGTATCATCGTTTCCTCATTTCTATCCCGAAATTCAATAAAAATTAATATATGATTATCAAATTTTATTCTGCGTTAGAGGAATTTTATCCTGACGTATAATAATCTTTACACTTCCAGTCCAGTAATTTTTATGTAGATAAGAACGAAAATTCTAGAACGGTTGGTAAATTTTACCCTAGCGGTGCAGTAATTTTTACTCTATCGGCACGATAAGTTTTATTTTTATCAGGATAAAATTTCTCTAACGTAGAGTAAAATTTGATCATCATATGTTAATTTTTACTAAATTTCGGAATAGAAACGAGGAAACGGTGACTCATGATACACTTTTATAGAATGGTAGGATAATTTTTATTAAAAATTTCTCTCCGTGTAGTCTACATTCTTTTTTTAGAGTGGATTGAGGAGTTAGGAAATTAATTCTTTAATACACTGTTAAAAGTTATTGTCTGAAATTTCCGGTACACTTTTTGGAAATGTTTATTGAATTTAATTACCACTGAAATTTTCAGGACAATGACACTGAATACGATTTAGGGGAAAAAAATCATGAATTTTCAGGGAAATCTGAAATTTCCTTTTTTTTTTACTTAAATCGCACTCAGTGTCACATCCTGGAAATTAGTAGCCCATGAAATTTCATTTTTTTCTAACAGTGTATAGAGGAAAATCTTTCAAATTCATAAGATGAATTCTCGCAATATTTTGTCAAATCTTGTGACAAAATTGTCATTCTTCAGACACTGAGTTCTTTATTTTAGAGGACTGTTTCCCCTAGTGAACTCTGTTCCTCCCCAATCAATCAGTCATCCGCCGAAACTGCAGATTCCCCCAATTCGTCAATTGAATCGAAAAATCAACCGTTAGGGCAAGAAACACAGAGCATTAAAAATTCAATCCGGTATTACTGAGCAATCAGAGACACTTGACACGTGATTTTCCATTGACCCCTTCATTATACAATGGAAAAAGAGTCCGTGATTTATTCACATAGCTTCACGGAGAGAAATATTCAATAAAAATTACGTATCTTTTCCGCAATTCCGGAGCGAAATGTGGTTGTAGGGAATTTTACAGAACTGTCACGGAATTTTTGCAAATCGTTGCGTAATTTTTACCTGAATCTCATGTGAAAAATTACAATACCGTCACTTAAATGTTCTCAGTCGATTCCGTAATCGGTGAGCGAATTGTGAGTTCCGTAATTTTTACTGAACATTTCTCTCCGTGTGGAGTACTGCGGCATCTCTTCGGAATCTCTCAGGTAAACGCTTTCTTTCCCTAAAATTCGTTCATTAATACAAATCAAAATAGTTCTGATTAATTAAATGAGTTGAGCAATTGTTTCTCTGTATACTGAACTCGGTAGTTTTCACCCAATTCAAGTACCGGAATTACCTCCAAATCTCCAATTACAGAGGAAAAACTTTCAAATTTATAAAACCAATTCTTGCAATATCTTGACAAATTGTGCAATATCTTGAAAAATCTTCTGACAAAGTTGTCATTCCCAAGAACACTAAATTCTTCATTTTAGAGAACTGCTTCCCCTAGCAAAGTCTGCTCCCCCCAGTCAATCAATCATCTGACAAAACTACTGATTCTCTCCATTCGTCAATTAAATTGAAAGATCAATGGTTGTCCCAAGAAACAAAGAGCCTTAAAAATTCGTTTTTCCGCTACAAAAACCAAAAAGTCTGCTCCCTACAATTCCATCAAATATTATAGAGCAATCAGACACGCTTGACACGTTATCTTCCGTCGACCTCTTCACCATAAAACGCAAAAAGAATTCAAGATTTATTTATATAGCTTGAGCTCTGCAGAACCTTTTCTGAGCATCAGGCGATTTTCTCCCCTTTTCCTTCCCTCTTTCAGCGGATCGTTTATCGAGTTCCCCCCCTTATTCGAATTGAGATCTCTCACAGGCTTTGGTGTGCCACTGCACGCCAGGGTTCACTCGAGCCTTTGAAGGACGCAAGTGCAACGCTTTCAACGGGTCTCTCTTCCAATAGCACCGTTTCACGTATTTTTTCACCATTTTGATACATTTGACTCATCCCTCAGTTCTGAAGAATTTCTCCGTTGAGCATTGTCTCACACTTGAGGCTCACCCTGAACCAGATTCAAGGAGAATTTTATTTATTAATAGAAAGTGGAAGAACCGTCGAGAACTAATCCTCCGGTATTATCCCCCTGCTTAAACATCCAGCGCTTGAAGAACTTAAGGCTCAAGCCTGCGACTAAATCTCCCTAGGATTCTTTTTCCAGAAATGGCTTTGATACTCCCAGGCTCGTATATAAAATGTCAAGAGTGTATATAGTGCTTTCTCCCCCTTTTGTGAAATAACTCCTCGAGGAGCCGACACCCACTCATGTCTTTTCGCTGGCTATTCCCGCCTACGTTAATGCAATCGAATGGCCTTTTTGTTTTTGTTTTGACATAAATTGAGCTGCCATAGGGCATTTCATTTGGGGCTTTGCTCAGGGAAAGACTGGGTCTTGTTTTGAGAAGCAAGGGAGTGATTTTGAGGGATTGGTTAGGTAATTTTGTACCAAAAACGGATTATTTCAAGTGAGGAAAGTTGTTAAATTGAAAACTGTTGGGTTCTTAATTTAGGAAACTACTTTTTAACCTACACTGTAGACTGATTCATTTATTCCAAACGAGATTCGTTAACTATTAATGAATGAACATTCAGTGAGACCGAATAGACCGTCGTCTCCAACCAAATCCGTTCGTCAACAGTAACGAAGCCTTTCTATCAGTGTAATAACGTTCGGAATAGGTGGAATTCTGGAATCATTGATCTTTAATTCAAAGGTGATGGAGCTAAAGTGTTAGGCTAGATATTTTTAATAACAAAGATTTATAATTATGTGGAGATTAATTTTAGAACGAGAAAAATCATCATATCAATAACGTCAATGTTCTTATTATCAAGGAACCAAAAAGTAATGAACTTCGGAACCAAGATTTCTTTAAGAGACGAGAAAATATGTCGCAAGTAGAATTTGTTTAAATTTAATAAAAAATTACTGAGGATTCGGACTTTTTGTCTTAAATTTTTTTCTTGAATCAGAGAAAATTTTGTTAGAATAAGCGAAAATTTCACTTGTTCGCAAATTTTTCAATTCAGTGTTTCAAATTTTACAAGTACGCACAAATAATTTTTTTATGTAACAAATTATTAATTGTTACGAATTTTAAGATTTACCACAGTGAATTCACCCATAAATTTATTATTTATTATTATTGATACTAGTTTTTAAGGTATGTACATATTATAAATAATAACTGTTTTTTTATAAAACCCTCGTTAAACAGAAAAGAAACAAAATCAGACATCGTGGCAATAATGGATAATTACCTTAACTCATTTGAATTACTTCCAATCAATGATTGTGCAATCTTGTTAATTAAATAAATTTGCACAACCTTGATCGTTGATTGAGTCAAACTCGAATGAGTCCTTCCGACAACTATCCATTCTTATCACAAGAATGTCCCGATTTGTCTGAATGTTTAGATGGAGAATACTGGCCAGAATTTTTTTGCTCCCAGAACATGTATTTTCCTCTCAGTGATTGGTTCGGAAGATTGAATCGCATCAATATTTTTGACCGAAGGAAGAAAATGATGAAAGAATACGAAAAACGAAGATTCATGAGTTGAATGTCCCCACAACTATCCCATTGATTTTACGGGAGAAAAGATTCCATATCCAAAGTTCAACAATACAGTTATCTCAATGACAAAGAACCACAACATATATAATCTGCTACATTTACTCCATTCTAATGTCGAATTTCTCAAAGAGAAAAAGTGCAAATCGAGTTTTCCCGAAGAAAAGGACTTTAGATATCGATCTATACGTGCTTGGGAATCTAAATATAAACTACGTTTTGAAATTCTCTATTGAGTTTCGCCAACTTCAATCTTCGGGTTAAGGAGTTGGAAAAGAGTTTCTCTACATACTCCAACTGCACATTTCTCTCTGCACATTTCTCTCACAATTCGAGTATCCAGGATCGCTCAAAATCTCTAATTATACCAAAATGAATCTTCTTTTCGTTTTCACGAAAGTATTACGTTCCCCACGAAAGATGGGATACAAGGTAAATTTTTGATGAGATACAGGTTAAATTCTACAGTTACGGGACAAATCGCCTTCGCGTTCAGTTAATTTTTCCGGGACAACGCACTATTAACGCAATTCACTATTAATCTTGCACTTTTCATCCAATTTAAGGTGAAAAATACTGGAGAAATACTTGACTTGTTTGGTAATTTTGTCCAGCTTTTTTCTCCGTGCATTTCTAAGTCTTTTCCACCCTCTATCGGGCCAAAAAATGCGAGAAAATAGTGAATTCTTCTCCGCTGACTTGCGAAACTATTTAATATCTTTTTATCTTCGATGCGTTTGGAGTTCTGCAGGATGCCTAAACGTCTCACGACATAAGGTGATCACTTGAAGGTGTCACTTCAGTTAATTTCTTTGTGGTCATTCTGGATACATATTAACAATAATTTGTGTAATAAAATCCAATAATAGTGTGTTTTTCCTCTTTCCATCACATTGCTATTTATAATTTATATATTAATATGAATTTCCAACTTCGCTCGACCAATTGGCGGCACTGATATGAGGCTTCGTTAATTACCAACCATATTTGCTACACTCAATAAATCAATATAATCAAATGACTATTTGTTAATTGCTGATAAATGGGTCAGTTGACAACAGAAAATTTTAACGTATACACAATTTTAAACATGTTTTTCAGTAATTAACGAATAATGAGATAATCCGTTAAAAGTTCAATTTACATATGACTGATAGTGTTCCTTTCCTCGCTCGTTCGAATAACTGTTCATTAACTATTAACGAATAAATGTTATTCAAAAATAAATCGAGAGAAAGCGTTCACAGTTCGTTCGTTAGCTATCAATGAAGGCTCCTCTGAATAGAGTGGAATAATCGTTTATAAAATCGACAACTTTCTATGCGAATGAGAAATTAATTTACGTAATTCACGTAATTTATGTAGGAGAAGCTGTCTGGCAAAGTGGAACATTTGTTATCCCCTAAAAATTCCAATATTTCTATTTATAAATGAAGATGTCAAGAGTCAGAGTGATTCCACTTTGCCTCACTCTCGCGTATGAATAATAGTGTCTTCTCTCTCTCCATCAAATTGCTATCGATAAACCATTGAAGAATGAATTTTACAGAGGGATAAATGGAGGGAAACCCTTCACCAGAAGTCGACAATTAACTATGAATGAGAACTTCGATCAATTACGTTGAACAATCGTTTTCCGATATTCAGGAATTTGATATATTTCACACACATGAAGTACCCAAAGCCCCTCCAAAGATCCAACTGCCTGGGAAATTTCACACATTTTCCTTCGTCGCTGCAAACTCAAAGAACGTCAACGTCATTTCTCCTCGGTGCCCAAAATCTCTCAAATTACGAAATTAAATCGACCTTCAAATAGATATCACCTTCCAAAGCTTCTTTGGGACTTTGTAATTGGAAACATCGAGGAGGTATTATTGCTCTGGAAGTCCAGAGTCGAATTACCAACTTCAACCGTCAGATAACACTGTTGAATATGGCCAAATTCATATTCATTCAAAAACTTTCTTCATTAGGCTATTATGTGCTCACCATTATCAACACTTATGAATACCTTAGTATTTATTTGTAGTAGTTATTAGTTTATTATGTCCTCCGCTGATTCATTGATAATAAATAAGCAGAGGACATAAATAAAAAACCCAAAGCCCTTCTAATCCTCAATCACACCGGAAACTCCATAAATTTTCCTTCTTCACTTCAAAATCAAACAATTTCGGTGGCATCTATTCTCGCAAGCCAAAATCTCCCAAATTGCGGAATTAAATCAAATTCTCAACGGATATCACCATCCAGAACTTTTTTACGACTTGGTAATTGTCATCGCTAAAGAGCTCTTAGTTTTGAAGATTGGGAATGAATTACCAACTTCAACCTTCAGATGAATGCAGCTGACCACGCAGAGAGAAATATTCAATAAAAATTACGTATCTTTTCCGTAATTGCGGAGCGAAATGTGTGTTGTCACTTAAATTTTGTGTGTCGATTCCGTAATCGATGAGCGAATAGTGAGTTCCGTAATTTTTACTAAATATTTCTCTCCGTGCAGAGAATATAGAGATGAATTCAGTTTTCAATTAATGAATTATAATTTCATTCAATACCGATTAAGTATGGAATTTGATTTTTCGTACCCAAATCCTTTCAAGTCTCCAATCACAACGAAAGCTCCATAAATTTTCCTTCCTCCCTTAAAAATCGAAGAACTTCAGGGTCATCTCTCATTACACACTGTTAAAAATTTTCGCCTGAATATTCCGTGCTAAATTCCGGAATTTTTTATCGTATTCAAGTTCCCCTGAAATTTCAGGAAATCTTGTCATTGAAAAATCAAATATTTCATTGATTTTCCGTTCAAATGATCGGAAAATCAATAAAATTCTCGTTTGTTCAGTTCAATTATTCTGTGAAAATTCAGTAAAAGTCAAGAAAATTCAGGGAAAAATTGAAAATTCATGTCATTTTCTTTCTGAATATTCATGTTTCACTGAAAATTTAATCAAGTTGTGAAAGCTTCATCTCACTCCCACTGAAAACTCATGAATTTCCGTCGCTTCCCCTTAAAATTTGAAATTTCATAACCATTGTTTCCCTAAATCCGATTCAGTTGTCTCACATGCAAAAGGTTCCGAGTTTAAATCCCGGCCGGGTAAAATAGTGCGATTTAACCATTTAAAGTCTTGATCATCATCGTAGTATACCCTAACCGGGTCGAAGCGATGTAAAATAACGATTAAAAAAATCCGATCCAATGCCACTCTCATGAGATTTACTACAATATCTTCCATCAAATTTCAAAAAATTTCTAACAGTGCAACCCAAAATCTTCCCAAATACAGAATTAACCCATCAATCCCGGCGTCCATACCACATATGGATCAATGCGTGAGTGTACATTTCTTTTCAAAGTTCAGTATTTTCGAAAATCTCCAACTTTACGTATTTATGCAAACTCTGCTGTGAATACTAACCGCTTGACTTTAATTATTCCCACTTTATATCATTGTTGGACTATTGGAAGTTAGTGAATCGCGTTGCCATTCAGCGCCCGGCGATGTTAGTGTCAAAGGGGCACGTTGAGGGTTTAAATCAAACTCCCAATGGATATCACCATCAGAACTTCTTTACAACTTGGTAATTGTGAACACCATGGAGCTACTGCTCTTCAACCTTAAAGCCCAACGTTCGCGACTTCCGGAGAGTTTACCCCATAAAGTAAAAGGGTACCGAGATATCGACCTGTACACGTGCTACATCATCCGAGAATGTTAGAAGGGGAGGAATCCCCTTTTAAAAACTCCAGTGTAACGATTTTGAAGCCTCTATTCCGCTTATCAAGTAATGTAATATGATGGCTATGTATATTTTTTTATATACTGTAATATTTTGTTTACAGTAATTGTAAAGAAAGAGAAAATTCATTTTTTACTGTAATAAAAAAATATATTGTTCTTTAAAAAAATATACAGAGGATAGTGGATCTGTATGTAGTACACGGAGAGAAATTTTTTAGACAAATTCCAGTGACGACACTAGAAATTTTATTGGGGAAAACGTGAATTTTTCACAGCCGGTGGATTATAATTTTTTCCAGTACTCGTACTAGAATTTTTCTAGAAAATTTCTCTCCACGTATGCGTGCCAGGCGCACGCCCTTTTCTACTAAAAAAAAAACAAGGTTGTAAAAACAACAGGGGGTGCGTGTTCACTGGACTAGCGAGAGGAATGTTGAAGCCACACGAGAATGTCCAAAAATCAACTTTATATCCGCATGGCCTCAATAAAGAGGAGCCACTGGCGCCTTATCGTGGCCACTTCCTCCTCTTTCTCGCTGGCCTCATCCCCCTCCCACCGCGCCAGCTTTCGGGTGAGAGAAGAGCCCGAACTCGTCTTATCTCGCTTCCGTTATTTCCACTGGGTTCTTGAAGCACGTACAGGCACGAAAGATCTAAAAGACGACCGCTAAGAGGGCTGAGATCCATGGCATTTACTCGCGGTTATGGGCAGCGGAAGGAAAAAAATTGAGAGTGGGGGATGAGGGAAAGGCTTAGGCCTAGAAGTTAAGTGACAAAGCGTAAAGTGCTCCCGTCTCTCACTCCTTAAACTTGGTTAATCAACTCGGTGATAAAGTTTGTTGGTACGAAAGCGTGCGGGTGGAATGGCCCATTTAAAAGCGGTGATAATCAATGGATTTGGTTTACGGTGTCAAAATCAACGTTTATTTAATGAACCACTTGAGATGTCATCGGTTCGATCTTGATAAGGAGATACCGGTGGAGGGGATTGCGGGTGGGTTTAATTGTGTAAATCGGGGGGTCGTTGGGGCAATGGGGGGAGTTCTGATTGGAAGAATTTTAACGACTGGGTATTCCGGGCGCAATTAATTCGTCCAACTGCGACTCATTGTCAGGGTTTCGGAATCAAAATTAATTCAGGGAGAAAAATGGTTAATAGAGGTTACAATTATGGAACTGAATTTGATGGTTAGGCAGAGTGGAAATCCATTGAATGTTGCTGTTTGTTATTATGAATTTTCAAACATCTTTGGTAAAATTTAACTGCGAAAAAGCGAGGGGAAAGAAAAAATGATGAGGTTTCGTATTGCCATTAATTCTATCATTCATTTTCGTTTTTAAAATCAAATCGTATGGATAGTTTGGAGAAGGGGAGCGGAGATTATGAAATTGTCAATTTCAGTTGATAATTCAATGGAATCCCAAATTTTTGGAAAGCAGGAACACGAGGATACTGAAACTTTCTTGAATTTTCTGTCAAAATAATGATTATTTAGTACCAAATCACTAATATATGCCTATTTTACTCGAATTTCCTGTTTTCTATGAATTCTCATTGAATCATTGTACTAAAATTTACAGTTTTCATTGATTTTTTCATCAAATTGTGAATTTTCAATGACAAAATTCATCAAGATTTCAACGAAATTGTGTCTTGATAAAAATTTCCACAATGTGTCCTGGCAATTTCAACAAAACAATTTTTTTTTAATAGTAAATACTTGAATGAGGTACTCTAGCAAAAAAAACAAAGCTTTTGGGGAAATTACAATACTTTATGGAATTTTTGTCTAGAATATTCTAATTTATGTTGAATTCTCTGCATTTTCTACTAATTAAGGAATAGATTTTAGCGAAAAATCCTCAAAATTATCAGAGGGCAGTCGTTTTCTTCTCTCAGAATCGCGATCAATTAAAAAAGTAAAATTGCAAAAAACCTCATTCAAAATTCGTTAATTTCCACAGCTTAAAAGGATTGTGAAAAAAATTGTAGAGATTCATCATTACAGTATATTTATTTACCAGATTTTTCCTAACTCCTATTAATTTCCATAGAATAATTAAATTGCAATGTCCGGTCCCCATTGGTTTTCCCATAATATTTTCAATAAGGAAATTCTTCGAGATTTCAACGTAACTACTTCTCGTACTGGAAATTTCAAGAAAAATTTTCATAAATGTGGTGAAAGATGCGACAAAGAACTCCAGCAAAGAATACAAAGTTCAGGGAAAAATTGCAAAAAACCTCAAGAAGCATAAAAAATGGCTTAAATTTTATCAATTTCTCCAGGTTGAAAGGATTGACAAAAAATCTAGGGATTTGAAGCTAAAGGTGAGGGAATTTGCTGAACAAAGTAAGTGGGAATAAAACAAATTACCCACTGTGTATCTCTCGTGTTTCACAGTGCCTTAGAGTTGCCAGTTTTTTTTGCTCAAACTCCCTTCCTAGAGGAGAATAAAAAACCCAAGCAGAGAGGAAAATCCTGAGCATTTGTATTCACGTATCTCCAGATTGTATCTTTACGGTGCACAAACAAAATAATTCGGTTTATTGAATATTATACGTTAGCGAGTGGTCTTCGGGTCAATCGCAAACTCCAATCTAAACTCTGCACCAATGGAGAGATGGATATCGGCGGGATAGTTTGGTAAATTTACACTCCACTGAGTGATCATTCGTATTCGAGAATTCAATAATAATTCTCGGGGAGTTTTACCACGTGGATTTGCACATGTAGGGGGCACCAATAAGTGGAAATTCATTTCGCATTGGGGAACAAATACCTGGGAGATATTGAGAGAATAGATACATGGGAGTGAGATTGAATTAGAAATGATAATTCGATTACAATTTGAGAAAGGAGAAATACATTTTTCGTTATTTTTTTTGCTGAGGATTTTAGTTTTTAATCGATTTATTTTTGGTAATATCTTTTTTTGAACTCCTCGTGGATGAAATACATTTTTTTAAATAAAAATTTATTGTTTTATATCCATACATTCGGGTTATTTTATCCCCTAGACAGATAAGGGCGCACCCAGAGAAATGTAATTTAATGAAAAAAACGGGTATTCGAAAATTTTGTATTGATTTGAACAATATTTGTGTCGGAAATTGATAAATCCAGAGGTTGATTTCAACGGAGATATTGTAATTATTTGAAATGGATAATTTATCCAAATAAAGGATTATTATGTATTAATAGATAATTATAAAGTCGTTATTCATGGAAATATTTGTTTATAGAAAAAACTATTCATTTCATGTGAATAAAACGGAAGTGGAAATGCAGTTTGAATTGACATGGACGCTTCATTACAAGCTGTTTGAATGAACAAATTTATTCTGTTCAAACAGAGTTCATTAATTCAAAGAAAACATTTCTCTGATTGCAGGGGATAAATACATTGAGCGCACAGAGAGAAAAATACGGAAAAAATTCTGTAACATTCTGGATTATCATTTAAAAACACGATAAAATCGGGATACACACGAGAGATTTCAATACAATTTCGTCAATTTTTTGAAGAAAGCACAAGAAAAATTGTACCCATTGCATTAGAGAATTTCGGGAAATTTTTCAAGGGCTGATGTAGAATTTTTCAAAATGTTTCTTTGTTTCAAATAATACAAAGAATTGTCAAACAACTCAACTTGTAGAAAAATTCCGTCTCAATCTCCTACAGCATTAGAATTTTTCCCCAAAATTTCTCCACAAAAATTTCCGCATTTTCTCTAGCGCACATTCCTCGATTTGTCCAAATCCTTTTTTATGTAATCCGTTCCCTCAATTTCTAAACAAGGTGTCATCAAGTCGTGTCATCAAGCTTGACCACAATCCGCCCAAAGCTATATCCCGCCATAAAGCGAGAAATTCCTAGATCATCGCATTTTCATCCACCGGACATTATCCACCCCACAGTATCCCGGAAAAATACTAGTTCCCCATGAATTCATAAAACTCAGCCTCATATTTCTGTGCTCGTTGAAACCGGGCGTCAATTTTTTTAATGAATTAGAGAATTTTGTAAAATTTTTCAAGTATTGATGTATAATTTTTCAAATTGTTCGTATCCACATAATAAACCGAATAATACAAAAAATTGTCAAACACCTCAACTACTCAATTAGTGGAAGAATTCCTTCTCAATTTTCTACAGCATTAGAATTTTCCCCAAAATTTCTCCACAAAAATTTCCGCATTTTCTCTACCCCACATTACTCGATTTGTCCAAATCCTTTTTACGTAATCCATTCCCTCATTTTCTAAACAAAGTGTCATCAAATCGTGTCATCAAGCTTGACCACAATCCTCCCAAAGCTATCCCCCGCCATAAAGCGAGAAATTCTTAGATCACGGCATTTTCATCCACCGGACATTATCCATCCCACAGCCCCCACGGAAAAATAATAATTCCCCATAAATTCATAAAACTCAGCCTCATATTTCGTTGATCGTTGATGCCGGGCATCATAATAACCCAGAGCTAGGATACATCTTGGGCCGTAAACAATCTGGGCGTGATGGTGATTTACAATTCGCGTGAAACACACCCCGGGGCTAAAAATACTGTGCGTGACAACGAGATAAAGATGGTTGACGATCCTATCGAGTGGTTTGGCTTCCTGCAGTGTCTTATCTGCAGAACCCGCCCCCTCCATCCGTGATATTCATTGCCACCCCCATGTGCCTCAGCCCTCCCCCAATTTCCATTCCCCCCACCTCCACCTCCACCACCGCCCCCTCTACCGCTCACCCTTCACCTCTGAAAAGCAACTTCTCGGATGAAGGGAAGGAGGCATACCGTGAGGACCTCCTTCCTGTCACGCTTCGGTTACAATTTCACCATATATTTCATTCGTACACTATCACGCTCATCCTGACACTCTCATGCATCTTCTCCCATTGATTACAAGAAAAAGAAAGGATAAATGATGGTGGGGGGGTATATTCTCTTGGTTCCAAAATGTTTATAGCTCTCCGCTTCAGTGGCGATGGTTTAAAAAAGCCAGTAGACTCGCCAAAAATATCACGAATGGTGGATTACCTATTCTCAGCTGTCCGCCGTGCTGCATTGCAGCCGGATGTTCTCCTTTGGAAAATCAAATTGAAGGACAATTAATATCGGCGCTCGACTATCGGCCGCTTGCGCCACACTGAGAAAAAAAATTGCTGTTGCCAAGTATATTTACTAACTACAAGAAAATTTACTCATGTCTGATGCAGATATTTGTGTACATTTACTTGTGGCAACACTGATAGAACGGATTAGTTATTGTTAACGAATGGATTTTGGTTGGAGGTTGAGGTCTATTCGGTCTCACCAAATGTTCATTCATTAACAGTTAACGAATGTATATTTGAGGAGCCTTGTTTGACTTGACTTTCGCCGTTCAAGTGAACCATTCGTCAACTATTATCGAATATTCATTTGGTCAAATTCAACACTGAGAGAAAAATTTACTTCTCCCAAGAAAAACAGAGAAAATTTTCTTGACACAAGTAATCAAATGGAGGTTTTGTATGGGACAGTTGAATATTTACTTGTGCTAAGAAAATTTATTTCTCACAAATAAATTTTTTTCTCAGTGAACTCTACCATTCGTTAATAGTTAACGAATCTCGTTTGGAATAAATGAATCATTCTGTCAGTGAAGTAAATATACTTGGCAAAAGCATTTTTTTTTCTCAGTGCAAGCACTCTTAACGAGATAAATCCTCAGATTAAATTTATATCAGAAGTCATTTACTCCGCCGTTAGATGATTTTAGAAATTCATCGTGGAGTGCTTGCATTTTGCCATTCGGTCGAGAATATCGAAGAAATCCTTCATAATTAGTGGTATTATTGACAAAAAATGAGGATGCATTGGTATACTACACTTTTTGGTGAAATACCTTCGATGAATTCTCGATCAAAATTGCACGGAGAGAAAAAGTCAATAGAAATTACTAGAAAAAAACGTAAAAATTATGTTTTGAAAGGTAATCCGCGAGCGAAGTATAATTCAATAAAAAGTATGAGTCGGAACTGAAGTTGTACGAATCGCCACGTAAATTCTACGATTTGTTCCGTAAAAATTAAGCACTCGGCTGATGACTCACCGCTGGGGAGACAACAAGTCGTTCGGTAGTTTTTCCCCAACGATTGAGAAATTTTACGGAACGGAACGTAGAAATAACTCACCAGCTTCATAAAAATTGTTGAACGTTCAAGAATTTTTGATGTTGGAGGCATAATGAGTCGGGAAGTTTCTCGAAGACTTTACTCCTTCGGGAAGACTTACGTGACTATTTCGTACTTTGTTCGGTGATGAACCTGAGAATTCACTGAACTTTTCAGATTTCTTCTTTTTCATGCTCATAAAAATTGCCGGAAAATGATTCCCCATTGCGGATTACGTGAATTGTTCCGTAATTTTTACTGAATATTTCTCTCCGTGTAATCGGCAGATTTTTGCTTCCGAATGAAAGCTTTGTAATCGTTCAGATGCAAGTTTTGGATTTTTTGTATATGCGGGTACGTACGTAACAAAGTTTTTCTTCAATTGTTCGCTAATGACAGGATGGAATTGAATCTTTTTTTTCAAATGTAGGTATTATTGAGCCGTATCAATTGCCATTGATTAAATTTTAATTCATCGATTAGTTTTTTTGAATTGTACATGATAGAATGAAATAATGTGCAAAATAACCACTCGAAAGCATATTGCTAATTCATCCGCAAAAATCGCCAGGCTGTATGCACTACAAGAGTAATTTCTCACTTGTTTTATTCATTTCGATACTTAATTAAGGATTTTCTCAACTGGGCTCGGTGCAACCGGGAGTATACGGATTATTAAGGATATCCAAGCAGTTAGGCCAATTATTTTTTCGTTGAGACATTACATTATGTTACATTTCAAAATTTGTACACACTGATAGAAAGAATTAGTTATTGTTAAAAAATGAATTTGATATCGCCAAGTGTGCATCCGTTAATAGTTAGACGTTAATAGATTGGACTTTCGTCTTTCAACTGAGCCATTCATTAACTATTAAAAAATATCCATTTGGTCTTATTGAACTTTGTCATTTATTATGAGTGAACGAATGTCGTTGAAACATTTCTAATTTTCCCGGAACTGTTCCTAATTTTTAGGAATTCTTGAAACTTTTTCTCGCGGAAATCTAGAGAATAATTTTCAACATTGGTAATTAATTTTTAATATTGAAAATAATTTTTCTAGGCTTGTAAACAATTAAAAATCGTTTAGATTCCATCAGAAATCAATTTCATCAATCGATCTTTAGTTTTTAAAAATCTATGCAATTTTTTTAGGATAAAAAAAAATTCAGGGACAGAATTCCCAAGATTTAGGATCAAGTAATTGGAAATTAGTGGCAAATGCACTTGACTTTAGGTTTTCTCACTCGTTAAATTTCTTTATTTTTCTCTGCAAAGGTTCCCGAGAATTCAAACTTTATTATTCATTTATTAGAAGGTAATGTTTGGATATCCTTAATTCAGGAGCGAAGAAGTCAAAGGGTTCAAGTCATCATTATTCAGAAAATAATTCTCCGAATGAACCGCGGAATCCGAAAGATGGTGAGATTTTCCTGAAAATTCCTATTGAAGATTTTCTAACGAAAATTTCACTTCTTCCTCCAGATTCCGCGGTATCTAACGAACTCTGAGATAGACACATCAACTTGAACCGTCTGACTACTTCAATAATTAATTACTTATTGCTCGAGTGGAATAAAGGGATAAGAGAACTTTCTAGATGCAGGATATAAGAACAGTTTAATTCTGAGGAAGGCTTCATTATTGTCAGGAATGTCGCAAGTGGAATTTTCCACTCATTTTACGGAGAAATGTGGACAATGAGAATCAGGAATTCAGTTCATCCAACGGAAAATGGTACAGAATTGAGAGTAACCCCATGTTTTTGAAATCAACAACACTTGAGCTTTCAAATCATGAATCTCACGAAGGTACTACAACAAACCGTATCCCCTTTTCAGCACCATGCAATTAAATTTCGCTTGACCGCTGAAAATAACCTCAACAGCAAAAACTCATGAAATTGAAACTTTTCTGTCCAACTAACAAGCAGATCACTGTTGAAGGATTACCGACAGAATGACTCTTAAAATTCTGACCAATAAATCTTGCAATTGTTAAACAATATAAACTGACACTAAATTTCTGAAAATATTTCGCTAATAACGAATTGGATGATTTTTCAAATATTCACTGGTACTACAAGAGCTTTAAAATTATCCGTTATATTCGGACCAAAACTTCTTCTTCCTTCAAAAGAAATGTTTTTTTTCTGGTTTTATTGAATAATTGACATTTCAGTAGTGAAAACCATAGAAACCCGTAACTTAAAACTAATTGAGATCCTCGTAGGCCTGTTTTTTTTAACTTATCCGAGTGTTTTTCTATGAAACTACTTGTTTATTATTCCTTCGTCCTTCAGAAAAACTGTTTTTTTTGTTTTATCGAATAATCAACATTTCAATAGTGAAAACCATAGAAGTCCGTAACTTAAAACTAATTGAGATTTTCGTAGGCCTGTTTTTTTCAACTTATCCGAGTGTTTTTCTGTGAAACTACTTCTTTAGTTCCACATTTTGATGTGTTTCTTGAGTTACCGAAAAGCGAATAAAATAATTGAACCCTGACAGACAAGAGGGATGAGGAGCTCAACACTTTTACCGAAATTTCCGTCCCCGAGAAAGATGTCAAAATTGAAACCAAAAAAAGTTGTTTGAACGAAGCACATCTGAATAAGTTGGAAAAAAAATGAACCCCAACAGACAAGGGGGATGAAGGGTTCAACTGTTTTGCCGACACTTCAGTCTCCAAGGAGCATGTCAAAATTCATAACAAAAAAAGTCGTTTGAAAGAAACACACCTGGATAAGTTGAAAAACAAAACACGCGACAAAAAAATCTGCAAGTTCATGAGGGAAAAGAAGTTTCGGTTGGGCTCTATTTCCCGATACACTGAGAAAGAAAAAATTACTTTTGCCGTGGAATCATTTTCTTGGGAGAAGAGTTTACTTTTTAGGAGCATATTGCCCCGGGCCAGCCATTCTCAGGTGGTGCGTGTGTACCATAATTACCTCATAATTAAACATAGGGGTAATATCCGAAGAAATACGCTCCTAAAAATTAATTATTCTCTCAACAAAATGATTCCTCGGTAAAAGTGATTTTATTCTCCCTACAGGTTCGTTTCAAACCACCGAAAGAGTCGAGTTTTTCAGTCTGAAAATCACGAGGACGCCGCGTTCTCTCCCTGTTGCACGTAATCAACACAACTCCCCATTGCCAGTACCTCCTTTATTCCACTCGATTCCTGCATTAAGCATCCCTCAAATCAAACAATTGACTCACCATTTAAAACATGAACAGTCACACTCTTCTCATTAGCATTGCTCGGATGACAAGTGTAACTTCCACTGTCGGCTGGTTGGGCACGCTGAACAAGCAGATAGGACGTTGTAATCTCACCCTTTTCCGTAATCACCGAGACTCCACCCCTCGGGCTGTCGTAATTAATCTCCTGCTCATAATATCAAACACAAGAGTTTTAGTGGGTCTGTGTACAGAGGATAGAATAGAGTTTAACCGGTGTAGGATTCGCGAAAGGCTCTCGCCAGACGTGTATAACGTTCCCGGAGGGCTCAAAATCCACAGGAACCAGGTGGAAAGTGGGTGGGGAGTGCGAGGAGGGCAAGCGAGACGACAGTCCAATGTTGGGAAACTGTTTCCGGAATGTGGACCTGTGTCGATATCCGTTTTAGGTACACTAAAAGGGACGGTAATGGGATGAGGGGGGAGAGTTTATGGTACCTACAAGGATGGAAATCAGGGGGGACTGTATTTGTCGACTCACCTCTTCATTGTGAGTCCAATAAATGGCCGGAGGTGGTTCTGGGCTGTGACGTACCACGCACGTTAGATTCATCGTACTACCTCTGTTTATGTACATTTCCGGCTCACCTACAACTGTCGTCACGGGCTCTGGAAAATTTTGAAGATATACAGTGGTTATACCCTTGAGGTTCATTTGGGGGAAATTTGGAAGTGTTTGCGGAGTCGATTCATTTCGAGCTGTGAGTCATTAGTGAGTTCGGGAGTTTAGGGGTTTCGAAAGGGAGATCGGATTTCTTAACGGAGTTTCAGGAATATTTTGGGGGAAGTTAGACGCAGAGGAAAATCAAGCTACACTGGGAAAATTTTTCGTCAGAATTTTCAGTGCCGAATGCCGGCATTTTTTTCATGCTTCATTTTCACTGCAATTTCAGGTAATATTGGCATTGAAAAATCAAGTATTCCATTGATTTTTTGTTGGAATCATCTGAACATCAATAAAGTACTTGA
Organism: Diachasma alloeum; assembly: GCF_001412515.2. Classification (NCBI taxonomy): domain Eukaryota; kingdom Metazoa; phylum Arthropoda; class Insecta; order Hymenoptera; family Braconidae; genus Diachasma; species Diachasma alloeum. The sequence goes on from NW_021680482.1 coordinate 318,877, forward strand.
TTTTTCAGTTAAATGATTCCGTGAAAATTCAGAAAAATTGAGGAAAAATTGAAAATTCATGTAATTTTGTTTCTGCATAGTTATGTTTCATTGAAAATTCAATGGAGTTCTGAAATTTCCATCTCACTCCCACTAAAACATGAAATTTCATAACCATTTTTCCCCTAAATCCGATTCAATGTCACTCTCATGAGAATTACTATGATATTTTCCATGGAATTTCAAAAAGTCGAATAAAAAATTCATCTGATGATTATCACTCATTAAAATATAGTAGTAATTCTCATCATGAGAAAATATGGTAGTCATTCTCAGGAGAGTGCCATTAAATCCGATTTAGGGGAAAAATAGTTCTGAAATTTCACGTTTTAGGTAGAATTCGACGAAATTTATGAGTTTTCAGTGGAAGTGAAACGAAAGTTCGCCACTTGATTGAATTTTCAATGAAACAAAATATTCAGAAACAAAATGTCATGAATTTTCAAATTTTCCCTGAATTTTCCAGATTTTTCCGAATTTTCACGACAATTGAACTGAATTTCCCAGTTTCGGCTTATGCTTCAATCGAACTAGAAAATCAAGGGAATTTTCAATTCTTCAATGATGACCTTATCTGAAATTTCAACGAGAACGTAACACGATAAAAATGCCCGGGATTTTCACGAAAAATACGGACTAAAATTTTCAACAGTGTGTTTGTGGCAAGTCAGTGGATCTGTTAGCTTTGAGGGTAGGTTTACACTCATATTTGTTTGTTTACGGGCAGGATACAGTGGATTCGCCCTACTCTACTACGCTCTACCCCTATCTCGGCGAGTGGAGGAGGAATTCCAGGTACCTACACCCGTCTCTCGTGCATGCAAAAGAGACTACCTCCCTAATTTGAAGTCTGGGAATCCAGAGCTTCGGAATCGATGAGCTATAGAGAGTCGACTGCACTGATAGAATGATTCATTTATTCCAAACGAGATTCGTTAACTATTAACGAATGGTAGAGTTGAATATGACCAAATGAATATTCGTTAATAGTTAACGAATGATTCACTTGAATGGTGAAATTCAAGTCAAACAAGGCTCCTCAAATGTACATTCGTTAACTATTAACGAATGAACATTTGGTGGGACCGAATAGACCCTAACCTCCAATCAAAATCTATTCGTTAACAATAACTAATCCGTTCTATCAGTGTGGTTGTCAATATTGGGCATTGCAATGAACATTGGTCCAATTAACATCAATTCGAGGCTCAGTACTTTGCGTTGATTGATTAAATTTTTTGCTTGACGATTTATCATTCAATCTTCTGTCTCATTGTTTCTTCTGTCTTCTGGTTATTTTCAACGTTAGGACGACGATTATTTCTTTACATTTACCAAAGCTTACAGTTTTTGTTCTTAAAAAGGATTTTAATGAGATTTTGAGTCGAAAGCAGAGAGAATTAATCGTAAATTTCAGATATTTTTGACAATTCGGGAAAGAGGGGAATTTTACAAAACATGTTTGACGCAATATTTTTATACAAATTAAGAAGCAGGAAATGATACCTCACTTCTTTTATTTTGAGTAAACAATCATTTTATTTTGCTTCTAAATAAGTTCTTATAATTTCAAAATATTATAAGAACCTATTATATTGTTATAATTTCACTTTTTTACTTTTTATTATTATTTTATTTTATTATTTATTATTTTATTTTACTTTTCGGCGAATTGTTGCACAGTTAATACTTGCTTTTTATCAATGTCCATCTTCTCCTGAGTCACTAGTACTAGTGCTAGCACGGGTCAATTACGCACTCGTATCGGAATATACTATTTTTGTTAATAGGTTTTGTTGATCGTTGTAATTATTTTCAAAATTCAGATGACAACAATCGCAATGAATTCTTCAACTTCCACTTCATTTCTACATTTATAAAATTGCTGAAGACTGCTTAGGCCAACCTGTTATCTGAATTTTTACTATTTTTTTTTTAAATAAAATTCATCACTGGAATTGAAAGGGAAATGGAGGTTTCTGAAGTGCGAGGAAAATTTGGGGAGGGGTGGGGGGGAGGAGGAGGAGAAATGTCGAGGAAATTTCATCGGGTAAGAAAAGCCGGGGAAGTAATGTAATTACTTTCATAATGTGGGTCTTCGGGACTTGTTTTGCCCTCAATTGTACATGTGACCACCGTCTGAAGGACGTCGAGTCGTCTTTGTTTATCGCTGACTTGGAGTTTTGTCATTGAATTCTTTCAATTGAGGTCAGTGCTGCGATTGAAATCATTCACTGTAAGAGTTGAAAATACTGTTGCGTACCGCAATCAAGAAAATTCAATTTTGGACAGCAAAAAATCTCTTGTGATATTTCTTGTTGAAATCGATGAATGCCAAACTCAAAGTAAACGCCATCCGGAAGTCATAACAATGAACGTGAAAGATCGCTGCAGTGTCCGGAAAAGAAAATCAGTCGCCGTGGCAGAAAATTCCTAGACATTGCGCAATCATTTAGATTCGTTGGCATAATTTTTTATGAAACTGCGGATAATTTTTTACGAGTCAACTCGCATTATCTGACAATCAGTAAATTTCTTGGAGGAAGCGGAAAAAATTCACCATTCGTTTCGATTTTTTTAATTCTATATAGATTTAAGAAGGCCTAAGATGTAATTCAGTAGCGAAGTGGTAAACCGGTTTAAGTCGATTTATCTCCCAGTTGAGTTTTTGAGGAATATTTCCGAATCTAAGGGAGATAGCGAAATTTTCGTAATTACATTTGTTGTAGCTCTCAATGGGCTCTACAAAAAAGATTCTACCAAAATTATTGCTATCTCCCTTAGATTCCGACATATTCATTGAAAACTGGTCAATAGCCAAAATCAACTTAAACCGCTTTACGACTTCGCTACTGAATTATTTCGCTAATAATTGATTAGGCAATGATATGACCGCTTATTCTTTGTTTCAAAGTTTATTCTTTAAAAGAGGCTTTTGATTGTTTGTCGAATTCACGCGTTCTGAAAAGAAATGAACGTTGAAATTGACTGATTATCATTTGGTTTCCCACTGCGCTAATGAATTCAATATTGAATTTCAACAAGTGGTAGATGTATGTTTCAATTTGCAAGTTTCAATACCTTTTTTCACGAAAGTACAATAATAAAAATCATTTCAAGTTGAAAACGTAACTGCACATGCGAAACTCGCTCTGTTAGCACAGAATAACGTCCGAATTTTCCACTTCAGTTTGAACGTTCGAAGCAATTTCGCCCTTCAACAATGGTCGATCTACTGAATTAATGCGAATATGTAATTGAACCATCTGTCTCTTTTGTTGATTTCCATTACCATTGGATTGTTAGGAATTTATCGGAATTTAATTGATAAACCGATGCCGATTTTCAACTCGTCTGCGAATTGTGGTTAGCCAAAAATATTCACTGATTATTGTGTTGATTCGTGATTTTTAATTTTGTAGTTTTCGGTTTAAAGTACTTCCTCACGGAGCGAAATATTCAGTAAAAATTACGGAATGCTCCGGAAAAATTCCGCGACACTTCCGTAGAATTTCCTACAACCACATTTCGCTCCGGAATTACGGAAAAGATACGTAATTTTTATTGAATATTTCTCTCCGTGTACTGCAAATCGAGTTCTCACCACGATTACTTGACTTGTTCGGTAATTTTTCTCCAACGTTGTCCGTCTCTCGATTCTATTCCATTGTTAAATAGTTTATTCGTCTTTCGTATACCCTCTCGGGTGTTGACATTTTTTGTTCCCCAACCCCTTAAGATCTATAAATGTTGATAGTAGAGCCATATTGGTTACCTCAAGTTTTACAAAATATTTGAACATTACATGTCATAAAACATATTACATATTGATATATTGATATTACTAGAATACATTGTTCATCCTTTACATAAGTAATCATCCATTGTTAAATATAAAAGTAGCAAAAGAAGATGTTCAATAAAAAATAAAACTATTACTAAATATTCCACCAGTTCAGAATTCCAATGTCAGATGAAATATTTCATCACTGACGAAACGAACATTTCCGGAACAATGTCCGTTATTATTTATATCTGTTTACTCCCCGGACTCCACTCGCCACTTATCTCTCCTCTATCTTCCCAAAAAAATGGTGTAGAGTTCCGCAGTGGAAAATGGAAGTACGTACACAGACGGACAAATAGGTTTTTTTATTTTCGGTGAGAGTACTTTTCCGACTCGACGAGTTCTGCACTCACTGGTGGCACACGTCAACCCCAGAATTTCCGTAAATACGCGTTTTCCGGTATGTTGAAATGTCTGGGCTGTCTACGTCACCCCTCTTCCGACAGCTAAATACGCAAGTTGAAGTGTATGTGCTATCAAAATTCACCCGAAATAGGCGAAATAAAAATTCAACGTCACGCATCAACGAACCAAATTATCAACTATTTTTTATTTAATGGAACATAAAGCGGTCTAAAGTAGATTACAGCTGATGGCACTTAGTTAGTCATTAAAAAAACCGATTCGGGCTTTCACGTTTGTACACGGAAATTTCAAGAAATTTTTGATAAAAATTACTCTACCGTTCTATAAAAGTATGTCATGAGTCATCGTTTTCTCATTTCTGTCCCGAAATTTACTAAAAATTAATATATGATGATGAAATTTTATTCTGCGTTAGAGAAATTTTATCCTGATAAAAATAAAAATTACCGTGCCGGTAGAGTAAAAATTACTGTACCGGTGGAGTAAAATTTACCAACCGTTCTAGAATTTTCGTTGTTATCTACATAAAAATTACTGGACTGGAAGAGTAAAATTTATTATGCGTCAAACGATGACTTATGATACACTTTTATAGAACGGTAGGGTAATTTTTATCAAAAATTTATCTCCGTGTAAGGCGGTGTAAAGTAGATTACAGCTGATGGCACTTAGTCATAAAAAAACGGCTTCGGGCTTTCACGTTTGTAGAGGATTTCACCGCTGAAAAACCGAAAGAATTTTATCACTCATCATTTCGAAAACAAAAAACGAAGGTAATCTCAATTTTTCTGTGCCCTCAGGGCCGAGGGTTTGGGCGGGAAAATTGTTATTTCAGGGATTAATTCCGTTCCAATTTAAATTCGACAGTTCTACAATTTTCTTTTTTTCTTTTTCTATTTTCAAAATGAGAACAAAACTTACCGACGACTGACAGCTGCATCCAGTGGCCAATTGGAGGCGTCGTTGATACTTGACACTCGTAAGTACCCGAGTCTCGTCTTTGGGGATATTTAACCTCTAACGTCCAGTCCTCTGTTCTTGGAAAATGTGATGCTATGAACCGCTGATCCGAGGTGTATGTGTCAACGCCCACTGTCAGCAGATGGATATCTCGATGCCTCACCCATGATACCTGACATACAAACAGAGCACGAATGAAAGATCGATATAATGGACAAAGAGTTTTTTTTTTTGTTGGGTAATTTAATGATAGATGAGGATGACGACCCGTTTTGACGTAATATTTTCCAGAATAATGCGAAATCAATTCTCATAATGTCATTAGAAATATAAAAAAGGTTTTAAGACCCATATAATGATGATGGATTAGAAAGATGACCCATTTTGTATGCCCTATTAATCTTCGGGATATTCAAAGCGTCAATTTTATGAAGGGAAAATTACAGAGAAAATTCTCGTGCTTGGCACTAGAATTCACGTGCAAACCTTCTCGTTAAGATTTTTTTTATCTGAGAAACAGAAAAAATTCTGAATTCGCAAGGGGAATTGTAAAGTAGTTTCGTCCATTTTTTAATAAAGTTCTGTCGACGTCGGGGGAAACGATAAATAAATTTTACTGTGGTGTTGAGGATTTTTTTAACGATACTCCAGAATTCCGTCAAATTCATCATATCTCAATCTCAATGTTAGACGATAATGCCACCGATGGCAACAAATAAATTGCAGACATCTACTTCAAGGATCAGTTTTTAAGTTGAACTATCTTTAGTATAATTCTGAAACATATCGAATGAAAAGCGCCATTGCGATAATATCTGTGTTGAATATCACAATCCGTATTCACAATGAACTACGTTAATTTAAATAATGCACAATAGAATTATCAAATGAGAATTGAGAAAAGAAACTTTATTTTTGGTTGCAAAAAAAAATCTTGAAATGTCATAATCCGTGTTGACAATAAATCTGTATGAATATAAATAATGCTAAGCAGAATTATCAATCGAGAATTAAAAAATAAACTTTATTTTTAGCCGGAAAAAAAAATTTGCAAATCGTTTATTTGTGAATTTCAATTGAAATGTATCGCCTCCATCAATGAGAGCACATAAAACGTTCATCGCCATGAAGTTTAGAGTCACTCAAATCTCACTGCATGATATTGATGACTCTCGAAAAATAATAAACCTAAATGTAACATCCCCCCCCCCCAGTAATACCCGGATCCAAAATAATTATTGTGCTCAATTTACAACTGTTGTACCCACTACAATAGCCATCACCTGTCAACAATGCCCATCACTCCACTAATAATAACTGAACAGTCAACACCATCGAGCCACCAAATTTCAAACCCATATCTAAAATATCAGATAATTTCATCGAACACAATATTGATAGCTCGGTGTGGATAACACGGAGAAAAAAAATCCTCGAATCGAAAGTACATCTTCGAAATCGAAAATACATCGGAGAAAAATATACTCGAATTGGAAATACGTCGGGAATATTCCGGAATGAGGAATATGTGTATTCCCAATTCGAGAATATGTATTCCTCATTCAGAAACACATATTCTCGATCCATAAATACATATTCCTGATTCAGGTATACATATTCCGTATTCAACACTTAAAAAAATTTTACTGCTTTTTTCGGTAACAGTCTTGAAAATTTTTAATAAGTAATATTTCCACTGCAATTTCAAGGAATTTTGTAATTGAAAATTCTTAATTTCCTGAAGAAATCCCTGAGAAAAGTGAATTTCAGTTCAATTATTCCCGGAAAATTGACCCCAGATGGGTCACCATATGAGGGAAACCCCGGATCGCATTTTTTCGCATTGTTTTTCATTGACTGGACAACCGGAATTTTTTTTTTTTAATTGAATTTTTCAATTAAAAGATATAACACATTATATTCGCTATAGAAGAACATAATCTTCAGAATGCAAAAAAAAAGTAAATTATTTCCAATAGATGATTTTTTCCCCATGTTAAGGGGAAACGGAACTCCTGTGTCGGTATGAATTTTTAGGATTGTGTTTTCTCCTACAATTATTACTTTATATCCATGAAATTACTTTATCGACTCGATCATTGCATTGCTAAGTCAATGGCGTAGTCTCATAAATAGAAAATAATAATTGCAGGAGAAAATACAATTCTAAAAGTTCGTATAGACACAGGGGCGCGTCATGCAACGTTGCTCGTTGAAACTCGCTAAACGTGCCCGGGCAGTGTAGAGCAAATTCGTCAACGTTAAAACGTAAATCGCACGGTGGCATATTCCCGCGGAGGTGACCGAAGTCGCTGAGTCGTGTAGGGTGACTAGGGTTGATGAAAAACCAGGAAAATTCAAAAAAATATCTTCTTGGATTCCAGACTCCTCTGAATTACCAGGGAATTCCTCAAAAATTCCTGGAATTCTGAGAATTTTAAAAGAATTGTCGAAAAATTCAAGGGAATTTGGTACTGAATATTCATTTTTACTTGAAAATTCATGTAAATTATCGGATTTCCGTCGTCCTACCCCTAAAAAATGGAACTTTACCTGAATTTGCCGAGAAACTTGAAATTCAATTGACCTTTTCCCCTTCAACCGAACGCAAGGTTTTTTTCCGGAAAATTCAGCCAAATTTTTCCAACAGTGCAGATATTTTTTCCGTGAACTGGCATGCAACAAGCGTCAAGTTGTTAAATGTATATGAGAGAAACATCTGACATTTGAGAAACGTGAAATCCTGGGGACGGGGAGTGAGGGGGATATTGAGCGAGCTTTCATTCGTCTAGGGAGGCGTTGGTACGCGCATCACAGGCATTCTCTATAACCCACTCTCCCACACGCGGTGTTTCCCATTCCATACCTCGGGCGATTGTTGTCGATGGATAGAATTAATCGAATGAAATTCTCCACAGATGTGATACCATTTTGCTCCTCTATTTATCGATGGTTTTTGTCATCAATTACACGGACAAATTACACAGTTTTTGTGTTGAATTTTATGGACGGCGATGAAACGCACATCGTTCCATCAGATAGAGTTACTTCTGTTGGTTTATTTAAAAAAATGGCGAGTTACGAAAGTTTTATCTAAATAACTGAGAAAAGGTTGAAACCGTTTTTTGGGAATTCAATTAGACGTGATATTCAGATCTATTGGTTGTAATAGAAACAATTCCATCCGAACATTTTTCTAGAAAAATCGTCGAATTTTCGAGCCATCATTTTTCGACTTTAAAAAAAAAAAATTTTTGTGAGTAGCTAAAAAACTGCTGAGACGATCGCTTTCATAACTGAACCAGTTTTAAGTTTCATGATAAGACATTATGACATGAGATTTACTATAATATCTTCCATGAAATTTCAAAAAAATTCTTCAAATTAAAAAAAAACCGTACAAGAATTTTCACCATACTGGCACACACGAAAAAATAAAAATTTCAGAGGCAGTTTAGCAGTAAATTTCAGTACAGCGACATTTAAGTCGTTTCAGAGGCGAGGGATCATGATTTTTTTAATTTCGCGGATCATTCAATGACATTTCAATTTTTTTAAGCAGCAGAAAGGCGAGAATTTTCCAAGACGCAAAAAAATTAAGTTCATTAGTTTGAAGATTCTATTGAACAACTATTGAACAAGGAAAGTCTCGAATTATCTTCGGTGTGAGAACAGTGAGGAGTCACTCAATGTATTAGTGCGTCATATCCCGGTTACGAAAAGTGAAACGGGTCAAGATTAGGGCAGTACCGGGAGCCGAGCTCCAGTGTTCAGTGCGGATGGGCCGAGATTCGGGTAGATGTTGGTTTGAGAAACGTCGGACCGACATTGGTAAGTATCGATACACCTAATAATTTAAAAAATTTATTAACACATTCTTTTTCGAATATTTAATTTACATTCTTCGACTGATCCTCCCTAAAGAGACCGACAACTGCTGATAATGATGAGTGAATAGTCAGAAGCTTCGGGATACGATGCTGCAACCTTCGGGTCGCTTGTCCTTGAAGTTACCCACGCCCAACGTGGAGTTGTATGTTTATTTATTTGTTTGTTAACTTGTTCATTTGAATTTATCGTCCAATAAATTTTAAACATAACCACGATGTTGCATTGTTTCTGAAATAAACTGTTGAAGTGGTGCTGAATTTTTAAACGAGAATTATTTCAGTTATATCGAATTTTTTTCCAATTCGAAAATTAAAAAAACTAATCGATGAATTAAATTTTAATTAATGGCGATCGATGGGGCTCAACAATGCTTATATGTGAAAACAAAAGATTCAATTCCATACTCACGCATACAGACACAGACATGTCTTCAAAAACGTTCCACAACACAAAACGTAGACAAATCATCGAAATTCAACATTGCATTTTCGGGGTCATTATACAATAACTTCCTCCCCTTGGGTCGGGAAGTTAAGAATGAACAATGGGCTCTCATAAAGTTATGAAAATATGGAGTATATAAAGCAATGTTGTTGGGGTACTCAATTAAAAATTTTGAGCATTATTCCGCATCATTCTGATACACGGAGAGAATATAAAATTGAAAATTACAATGTTTACATGGTAATCGAGGACCATACCGAAGTAACTTTAAAATTCGATTTATCTTAAGGGGAGACTCCCATGAGTTTTAAAAATCGCGAACGATTGGAGTGAGATTTCTTATGCATTGAAGTTGATTATATATGTCAAAAAACGAATAATTAGTGCAAAAAAATTAATTGTTCATTGCTCGTTTGCTCCACACACGCTTAAAAAGTTGAAAATAGTCCAGGGCCTCCAAATTTTTAGCTACGAAGGTTTTTTTAAAAGTTTTTTAAACAATATATCACAATTTGCGCCGTTCATGTAAAACAGGCAACAAAATTATCCTTAAAATATTAAAAATATAATCTTAATTCTTTCAGAAACATTTTTTGGGCTATTTTAAATGAATGGTGCAATTTTTTATTTAAAAAAAACGAAATTAGCTGTGTAGGAGTCGAATTGCAAAAAACTTCTTCGTAATTGCTATTGCACACATTTTTACACTATACCTACTACAACATTACGAGGAATGCGTTCAAATTTAAATGTTATCCCCGGAAATATAATTTTCGTGGATCATCGTGCCCTAAAAATGTAATAAATTTAGATTTTTCTACCATTAATCGAAATCGGAGTTCCTCGTGTGAGCATGAAAATACTAAACGGAACTGATGATTTTCCTTGTTTGCTTCCTAATTAATTAATAACCAATAAACGTGATCGAGTCTCTCGGAGCATTCACATCAGCTGCATGTTTACAGGTTCGATGACCCGGAATTTACGGAACAACATTTCAGGAAACTTGGTACGAACGTCCCATTGTGCATAATATTGTTTGTCCAAATATAAACAGAATGCAATAAAGATGCGGAAAATTTGTCGTGTATATCCGTATGGACTGATCCCCCACATCATATCTCTGATTGGTCACTTTCTGTCAATAATACCAAGATTGTGAGTATTTAATCACGGACTTTCGGTGAGCAAATCATTATTCGATTCTGAGCTTCCGTGAGCAGCAGGACAGTTGACCAGAAATAAAGAATTTAGTTAGTCGACTCGAAAATGATTTGCAAAGCCATTGTTTTCGCAGTGGTCATCACGGGTGAGTTATTTGTTTTGTTTTAAAAAGAAATCCCAAATGCCCTTGTGTTACGAGCAGCCGTCGACATGATCAAGTACCATTTAGTTTCCAAAAAATCAATTTTCCTATTGTGGTAAACTTCACCAATTTGTGTCTGAGTATTGCTGCAATGTGATGACAATCGAAATGTTTTTGTTGATCAATTGATAGTCACCAATTAATTTTCTCATTGCATTAATAACTATTGCACGTGCATTAATAACTATTGCAAGTTATTGTCGTAGATCTTTGTGATATAGAAGTGAAGACGGAGAAAATTATTTGGTGAATTTCACCAACTAGTTGGTGAAATTTAGTAGCGAAGCGGTAAAATAATTTAAGTCGACTTAGCTCTCAGCTGAGTTTTTCCGGAATAGCTCCAAATTTAAGGAAGATAGCAAATTTTTCGTAATTACCTTTTTCGTAGCCCTCAATTCGCTCTACAAGAAAGATTATAACAAAAGTTTTGCTAACTGCCTTAGTTTTCGAGATATTCAGTGAAATTTGACTAGTTGTTGAAATTCACCAATTGGTTGTTGAAAAAAAAATGAATTACCAACCAGTTGGTGAATTTCAACAATTAGTTGTTGAATGTCAACACCTACTTCTTGAAATTCACCAAATAATTTTCTCCGTGAATAATCGCTAATTCCCATGAATCTCTCCATCATCCTACAGGCATTGCTGCTCAGCCCTGGTACAATGAGCTACTGCCGGCGAATTGTCTTTTCGTCCGAAAACTTCTCCGAAAACAAAATGATCACATCTGTGGCTACAACGCACGAGCAAATTGCATTCCCTCTCAAAACGCAAATGAGCCCTACTGCATCGACGCTCAAGGGAATTGTGTCCTCGCCCGAAAACCGAGTTGGCCCTTCTACGCCCCCGCACGAAGAAATCAAATCATCTGTCAAAACGGCAATGAGCCCTACTACATCGACCCACAAGGGAATGTAGTCTTCGTTCGAAAATCGGGTTTGCCCTACTGCAACCCATCACAAGGACATTCTGTTATCTGTCCAAACGGGAATGAGCCCTACTACATCAACGCACAAGGAAATTATGTCGTCGTTCGAAAATCGGGTTTGCCCTACTGCAACCCATCACAAGGACATTCTGTTATCTGTCCAAACGGGAATGAGCCCTACTACATCAACGCACAAGGAAATTATGTCGTCGTTCGAAAATCGGGTTTGCCCTACTGCAACCCATCACAAGGACATTCTGTTATCTATCAACATGGGAATGAGCACTACATCGACGCACAAGGAAATTATGTCATCGTTCGAAAATCGGGTTTGCCCTACTGCAACCCATCACAAGGACATTCTGTTATCTATCAACATGGGAATGAGCACTACATCGACGCACAAGGAAATTATGTCATCGTTCGAAAATCGGGTTTGCCCTACTGCAACCCATCACAAGGACATTCAGTTATCTGTCAACATGGAAATGAGCCCTACTACATCGACGCACAAGGGAATTATGTCATCGTTCCAAAATCGGGTTCGCCCTACTGCAACCCATCACAAGGACATTCTGTTATCTGTCAACATGGGAATGAGCACTACATCGACGCACAAGGAAATTATGTCATCGTTCCAAAATCGGGTTCGCCCTACTACATCGACGGACAAGGGCACTGTGTTTACGTCCAAAAACCCTTCAACAATGACGCATCAGCACTAGCCATACCATCCTTCTGTTATGAGTCTCCACTGCAGAGAAACGTTTACTCGCGGACGAGTGACCCCTGCTGGAATTACGGCAACCATCACCAGCCGACGGCAGAGCCCTTGCTATACTATTGCAGATAAGCTGGACAACAGCTTTTAGGATGTGAGTATTTTCTCTCTGCTGATGAAATGTCGATGAGGAATTTGTTCTCTCATTCCTCAACCCATTGAACGACCAAGCGTCTCCCAGACGAGTGGAGACGTTTGCCGGTCAATGGATTAATTTAGTGATGCTGCGGAGACTTTACGAGACAATACTTTGGAGAGATGGTCTCGGTCTCAAGGAACATAAAAGTCTTTGGTCTCGTCTCAGTCTCGAAATACGCAGTATGGACTTCTCTCGTGATGACTTTGAGTCAATTTATCTCATCTCGGTCTCAAGTTTTTCGCATGTTTAATGTAAATTCGCGGCTTTTGTCTCGCTTTGTCTCGTCTCGATTTTCTACATATAAAACGCGAAAATCTGGAAACCGAGGTGAGATAAATTGACTCGGAGTCATCCCAACAGAAGTCGATACTGCGTATTTTGACATTGAGATGAGACCAAAAATTTTCGCGTTCACTGAGACCGAGACAATTCCTCCAAAGTATTGTCTCGTGATGTCTCGTATGTTTCATGTCTCGTATGTCCCATGCCTCGGCAAAAGAATTCTTTGGTCTCGTCTAAGTCTCGAAATACGCAGTATCGACTTCTCTCGTGATGACTCCGAGTCAATTTATCTCATTTCAGTCTCAAGTTTTTCGCATTGTTAATGTAAATTCTCGGTTTTTGTCTCGCTTTGTCTCGTCTCGATTTTATACATATAGAACACGAAAAACTGGAAACCGAGGTGAGATAAATTGACTCGGAGTCATCACGACAGAGACGAGACGAAACCAAAAATTTCCGCGTTCACTGAGACCGAGACAATCCCTCCAAAGTATTGTCTCGTGATGTCTCGTAAAGTCTCTCGCGACAGCACTAGATTAATTTCATTAAGATCATTGATTGCAGTGCAGTATCAATATGATATAACTTATTTTATGTTTACAGCTCTCCACGTACAATGATCCCTCTCCTAGTCAAACACAGTCTTCTACAGTGTCTGCAGCCAGTGCACATGTGTGGAAGATGACGAAAGCGCAGCTTGCGCCGCCATATCAAGCTCTGGGGAGAGATCAGTCAGCTCGTCGCCTAGTGAATCTAGGAGAATAATATTTATTTATGTAGTTTCATTCATCACATTTCATGATGTCATGTGAATTCTACATGTTTCGTCGAAAAATAAAGTCTTCTCTTGACATTGACTTTATTTGCAGCAGTTGTTTATTTCTTGAATGACTTCTTAGGCGGTGACAATGTTTCCTCATTTCCTAGTGCACTTTTTCCTTCATAATAACATTGGAGTGTATACCAGCAAATATTGTAATGCAATTCGAATTGAAACGGAGCCCTCGACGGCCAAGAAGAAATCCAAACAAAAGTTTGATGACAGAAGGTTTACACGTTCAACAGAAAACAAGTATCAAAATCCAACAACACAAGAACAGCTAATCGCCAGCTCAAACAATAGCGGATGCGGCTGGATTGAATGACGCTTATTGAGTTGTGTTGCATGAACCGCATTAAATGTTTTGCCGATTTGAATGGGAACCTGAGAAGCAAGTGGAGAATAACTGTGGATTTTTGCAATTTTTTTGCAAAAAAATGCAATTATTGTTTTTTTTTAATCTCGAAAATCGACATTTCACGAGAGGGTGGAGGGGAGATGAATGTATGCGGAGGCTTGAAATTTTTACCCAACAAGGGGAGAAGGTTGCAGAATCTATTCTAGCCACTCTTGTCCCTCCGCTTGCATGCATTGTGCAAATAAAAAATGAAATTCTTAACAAATCTGACCCTTCTTCCCAGTAAAAACCGAAAATCTGACCCTGTGGCCCCCGGCGAAAAAATTTTTTTTTTCAGTTTTCACTTTTTCCACATACTTTTGAGAGTTCTGAATAGCCCGTCGCTTAAATAGTTGGAATCAACGTTCACCTGGCTAAAAAATTCGATTTTGGCGAAAATCCACTGGCCCCGGAAAACCCGAAAATCTGACCCTTTTGCTAAGGCCAAAAAAAACGGTTTCGCAGTTTTCACTTTTTCCACATACTTTTGATAGTTCTGAATAGCCCGTCGCTTAAATAGTTGAAATCAACGTTCACCCGGCTAAAAAATTCGATTTTGGCAAAAAATCCAAGATCTGACACTTTGCCCCTTGTGACCCTTGGACCGACTTTCCCCCCGGAAAAATCCAAGATCCGACACTTTGGCCTCCGGTGAAAAATTTTTTTGTTCATTTTTCACTTTTTCCACACACTTTTGATAGTTCTGAATAGCCCGTCGCTTAAATAGTTGGAATCAACGTTCACCTGGCTAAAAAATTCGATTCTGGCGAAAATCCACT
>NW_021680482.1:335939-350195 GCF_001412515.2 Diachasma alloeum
CAGAATCAACTTTCACTTGGCGAAAAAATTCAATTTTGGCGAAAATCGATTTTCACCCTTGACCCACGTGAAAATGGAAAATTTGTTTTCCCCTTTTCTGTCATCTCCGAGGGTTTCATTGGCATCAAGGGGTCAATAAATACAGAATCAACGTTCACTGATTTTATTTAAACACCGCCTGCAAACGGGGAGATGAGGGTGCCTAAAATATATTCTGCAACCCTGTCTCCTCGTTGGCTACAAATTTCAACCCTCCGCATCCATGCCTTCCCCTTCACCCGCTCGTAAAATCACGCGTTCTCGGTAGCATCGAGGAGGACTTCTCAGGACCGAAAAGAAGTGAGGATTCGAAAGGTCTCTGGCAAAGTACGTCGCAGAACTGATTAGGACTTACCAGGTCCATCTAGGTCTGGAGAGATCTTGAAAGACCTGTNGTGAGGATTCAAAAGGTCTCTGGCAAAGTACGTCGCAGAACTGATTAGGACTTACCAGGTCCATCTAGGTCTGGAGAGATCTTGAAAGACCTGTGTACGTCCAATCAGAACCAAATCCTCGACTCGGGCTGTTCTAAACAAATTGCCCCTCATCTTTCGGACGACTACAAAATTTCTGGATAAAAGATTTTTGTTCTCAGTGTGAGATATTCTCTTCTTGTCTCGAGCCATGAACTTTTTGATACAAGTAAAGACGTACTGCTCAAAAAACTTTTATTTTCTCAGTGTACTACTGCACGAAAATTGATCATCTAACTATAATATTACAACAAACACAGCAAAAACTAATGATTGAATTTCACACATCTTTTGTAGACATTTTTCAGACACTAAAAAACGTCTGAATAAAATGAAAATTCGTCTGAATTTCAAACGTGAATTAAGATGTCTACAAAAGGTGTATGAAATTCAGACATTCGTTTTTCCTGTAAATGCGTTCGAATCTAACTTATATCTCCGGAAATATAATTTTCGTGCATCACCGTGCACTAAAATGGCGGCAATTTTAGAGTTTTTTTCAACAGTGTAATCAATACGGAGTTCCTTGTATAACCATGCAAATCCCAAGCGGAACTGGTAATTTTCCTCGTTTACTTCCTAATTAATCAATAATCAATATACGTGATCGGATTTCTCCGAGCCTGCATATCAGCTGCGTAGTTCGTTATTTATAAGTTCGATCAACCGGAATTTACGGAAAAACTTTTCAGGAAACTTGGCACGAACCTCCCATTGTGCATAACATTGTTCGGCCAAATATCAACAGAATTCAATAAAAATCCGTAAAATTTCTCACATATGTCCGTATGTGTTGATCCCCCACATCATTTCTCTGATTGGTCACTTTCTATCAATAATACCAAGACTGTGAGTATTTAATCACGGACCTTCGATGAGCAAATCATCATTCGATTCTGAGCTTCAGTGAGCAGAACAGTTGTGTGAAACAAAGACTTCATCCAATTAACTCCAACATGATTGCCAAAGCCATCATTCTCGCAGCCATCATCACGGGTGAGTTATTCAACAACTAACAATTATCTAATATCAGTCAATGATAATTTTCACGCTTATGTTGAAAAGAAATCTCAAATACCCTTGAGTTACTAGAAGCCGGCGATATGATTCACTACCGTTTAGTTTTCAAAAAAATAAATTTTCTTACTATGGTAAACACTTGATCAATTTGTGTCTAAATATTGCTGCATTATGATGACCATCGAAATGTTTTTTGATAAATTAGTACTCACCAATTAATTTTCTCATAATTAATTAATTTTCTCATTTTTCTCATTAATTTTCTCATTTTTAATTACACTATTAAAAATGTGAGGTTGAATTCAATTTCAAATGAAAGTGTTCATTCAATTTCTCATTCATCTTGAAAATAGTAAAAAATTGGGTTTTTCATGTTAAAAAATCATTGATTTTTCAATGAACGCTTCAATTTCCAAACTCATCGTGAAAATTGAACATCGCATACAATTTTATTTTCAAAAGATTGAGAATTCAAAAAATTTGTCTGAAAATTTGCTTGAATTTCAAAATTTTCAAGGTTTTTCAGTGCCGTGTAGGCCTGAAAATCGAGAATTACTTCACTTCTTCATTACTTCGAGAATATTCACGAAATTAACTGATTCATAAATGGAGAAATAGACAGAAATTTCCTGTAATTTGTGGTTGTTAAAAATCTTCAGCTTTTTCACTTGAAATTTCTCGAGTAATTTTCAAACAGTGTACGGTAGTTATCGTTGTATACATGATCTCAATAGAAGTGAATAATCGCTGATTCCCACTGCATAATTCCATAGGCATTGCTGCCCAGTCCTGGTATAACCCGCGCCTACAGCCGGCGAATTGCTTTTTCGGCCAAAGGCAGAACCCGTTCAACAGCTACAACCCGCAAGGAAATTATATTCCCTATCAAAACGGGAATGAGCCCTACTACAACACACGCGGAAATTACATTGGCCCTCAGAACGGACACCAGCCCTACTACATCGACGCACAGGGGAATAGTATTTGCATCCAGAAACAGAGCGGGCAGTACTACAACGATGCGTCAATGCAGAGACAGTTCATTGGCGACCAAGAACACCCGGGCTACTCCTGGTGGAACAGGGCAGCAGCGCAGAGAGGAAATACTTTCGGGCTCCAACAACCTTTGTGCTACTACTGCAACGGAGTACTACAGCAGAGCCTCATGCCTGGAAGGAGACAGGCACCCTGGTACAGCTACCCTGGCGCATACGAGTCACCAATGCAGAGACCCGCTTACATGAGGAGAATGGGTGATCCCTGCTGGAATTACTTCAACAATTACCAGCCCGCGGCAGAACCCTCGCAATACTGGTGATGATAAGCTGGACAACAGCTCTCGGGACGTAAGTGTTTTCTCGGCTGATGGAATGTCGATGAGGAATTCGTTCTCTCATTCCCTAACCCACACTGATAGACTGATTCATTTATTCCAAACGAAATTCGTTAACTGTTAACGAATGGTATAGAGTTGAATATGACCAAGTGAACATTCGTTAATAGTTAATTTGATTGGAGACTTTTGCCGTTCAATGGATTAATTTCATTAATATCATTGATTGCAGTGCAGTATGAATATCAGATGACTTATTTTTCCGTACTAATCTTCACTTTTCCTCGTCCGGGGATTGGTAGTAGCCCTTCTCTAAACTCGTAAAAGTGAAAATCACTACCGAAAAATATCGTTCTCGATTAGTGCCGTGGGGTTTTCTCTCGCCTTCGGCTCGGACGCCAACTCCACGCGAGTAAAAAACCCCATGGCACTCGCCCTGAAACATACTATTGTGTTTACAGCTCTTCACTTGCAATGATCCCTCTCCTAGCCAAACAGTCTTCTACAGCGTCGGCAGCCAGTGCACATGTGTTGTGGAAGATGACGAAAGCGCAGCTTGCGCCTCCAAATCAGCCTCTGGCGAGAGATCAATCAGCTCATCATCTAGTGAATCGAGGAGAATAATATTTATTCATGTATTATCAATCATCACGTTTTATGACGTTATGTGAATTCCAAATGTTCTGTCAGAAAATAAATTCTTTTCTTGACATTGAGTTGATCTGCAGCAGTTGACATATTTCTTAAATGACTTAGGCGGTGACAAGGTTCCCTCACCCTTGATTGCCTGGTGCTTTTTTCCTTCGTAATAATATTGGTATGTGAACAAACGAGTATTGTCATGCCTGAAAAAATGCAAGAAAAAATCCAAACAGAAGTTCTACGACAGAATGATTACACGTTCAATGGAAAAACAAGTATCAGAATACAACAACACAACAACAGCTCAAACAGTCGCGCATGAGGCTGGATTCGGCGACTCTTGTTGAGTTGTGTTGCATAAATCATGTTAAATGTTTCGCCGATTTGAATATGAACCTTTGGCTATTTTTTGTCTCCAGTGAAATGCTTTTCTACTTTTGTAGAATACCTAACATCAGGGCTTTCATTTGAGCGCGATTTGATCCCAAGTTCCCGAACATTTTACAATGACATATTGTTATAAAGTCAAAAATTGCTGGAGGATTGAGTTCACTTTACGCTACACGTGTGATTCAACATTCTCTCGAGTACTAAAAGTATTTTGGGTTCGCTTCGATGTGAATGTGTGCTCTTGGCGGTGCAGTGAGTGGAGGTTATTTTTTTTCACCCACAATCAGTATAATGCAACTCTGAATATCACGAAAGTTTTCCACTTCAAGGAGAATGGTTTTCAAGAGCTGCCCCAAATATGAAACTAAATATTTGAGAATGCAGAAATACACTTGTTACAGTGGTTGAATATTCAGTACCATATTATGCTGAATTTTTGCTTGATTGAAAATTCAAGAATACATTTACCTGAATTTGTCTGATTTCCATTAATTTTGGTGCACATTTTCAAACAAATTTGACTGAATTTTCCGGAAAAAATCTTGAATTTGATTTAAGGCGAAAGAGTCAATGGAATTTCAAATTTTTATGAAAATTCAAGTAAAACTCCATTTTTTTAGCGACCGGAAGACGGAAATGCTATAATTTACATGAATTTTCAAGTGAAAATGAATATTCACTAGCAAATTTCCAGGTGATTCCTTTAAAATTCCTGGAATTCCAGGGATTTTTAAAGGTTTTCCCTGAAAATTCAGAGGAATGATAAATTTAAGAAGAAATTTCTATGAATGTCCCTGATTTTTCATCAATCCCCCCGGAATAATCACCTAAAATTTACAGCTCCACGGATTTCTTCACGAAATTAATTAATTTCCAATGACAGCATCCCTTGGAATTTCAGTAGAAATGTTACTTGTTAGAAATTTCTCCAACTGTTACCGGAAATTTCAGTGGAAAATCTTTAACAGTGCCGTAATTGACCTTAAATTTATAATTTCCGGTGATTTCTCATAAAATTTGTAATTTTCAATGCCGAAGTGAAACGAAAATTTCAGACAAAAATTATCAAGATTATGACTACGATGAAAAATCCTGCGGTCGCGCCACGGAAATTTCCAGGCCACAGATTTTTTCTGCCATTTTCTCCTCAGTGTACAATATTCTACGAGATAAATATTGCCAGCGCACATTTATTCAACTTGAGCTGCAATCATTCAATATTTGATGCAAAACGAAATATGGACGATAAGAAAATTTATTGGTGCGACCGTTATCAAAGTTGTCGTTACGAGTTTTCATGCTTTTTGGAATACATCAATAATCAAGTTTACATAACGTTAATCAATTAACGAATAAATATTGAGAGTCAATCATAAACCCTTCATTTGGAATTTATCGAAGGCAACTGAGTACCGATATGTGGAAAAACCCAACGAATGCGAATTCATCAATTTTTCATGGAGCATGTTCAAATCATAAAGGGAACATCCGAGCCCAAATTTAATGCGAAACTCGACAACTTTCTGTATTCAACATTGTTGCGACAGTTTTATGTAATTACCTCATCAAATGAGATATTTAATGCACAAATTCTGTCGTTGGTGCACTTTGTACGAGGTTTTCTGACAATTCCATCTTCCTTTCCAGTCGCATTTCCATTTTCATCCAAGGATTATATTTATGAACGGAGATTGAAAGATACCAAGAATTACTGATCCATTATTACGATGCCTGGACTTTTTATTCATGAGAAGAGGATATTTCTAAAAAATTGCAAAAAGGGATTTCAGTGAGACTAATTAGCCTTGATTTTTTTTCACATATTTTTCATGTAATTCAATTAACAAAAAGCACTTGGATCCTTTAGACAATTTCTTCATGAATTATTCCTACGTGGAGAGAAAAATGGTGTAAGAATTACAATAAACAAAGTTGTAATTTTATTGCAGATTGGAAGGTCTGAGGGAAAAAATGAATTTTAAATTCTCGTTTTCCTGCTCGAAAAAAATTTAGAATTTCATTGAATTCCTCCTGATATCCTCAAAATTCCCACTAAACTATCCAGGAAATATCGTTTCTCACAATTTCTTTCTCACAGTTTACGGAAATCGTCAAGAATATTTTTATATAAATTATCCTTTCACGAAGAGAAAAACGTAGGGAAAATTATAAATTAATTAAATTTTCGGACATGAAGAGGTCCAATTTCACTTGACATTTTTCAAAATTCGCGACCAAGAGCAATTTTCCTTACATTTCCATTCCGACTTTCACTCTTCGGAATAATTATTGCACACAGAAAACATCGTGCGCACTTCATATATTTTAAATATTTTTCTGGCTATTTTACATGAATGGTGCAAATTTTTATATACATGAAAAAAAAGAGATTAACAGTGTAAGAGTCAAATTTTAAAAAACTAACTCATAATTGTTATTCGATAAATTTTTTGGAAAAAAATCTCTAGCTCAAAAATTGCAGTACCTGGACACTTTTTAATATTGCAAGCGTCTGCGGGGCTCACGAACAATAAAAAATTAATTTTCTTACACTAATTATTCGTTTTTAGACATAAACGATTTTTTATGGATGAGAAATCTCACTCCAATAGCCCGCGACTGTTAAAACTCACAGTAGTCTCCCCTAAAAATCTATCATCAACTCAGTAGCGAAGTGGTAAAACACTTTAATTTTGACCATTGGCCAGTTTCTAATGAATATCTCGTAATCTAAGGGAGATAGCAAAATTTTTGCTGTAACCTTTTTTGTAGAGCCGATTGAGACCCACAACAAATATAATTACGAACATTTCGCCATCTCCCTTAGATTTAGAACTATCCCCCAAAAACTCAACTCAAGTCGACGTAACCCGTTTTACCACTTCGCTACTGAGCTGTAAATAACGAACAAAATTTCCCATTGGCAAATGCAATTAACCCTAACAATAACACATTAGCATTAACCCCAAGTGCCTCCCGAAGGTCGACTAATGAGCTCCGGCAATTCGATTCACCAATGTCGCAACCAGTGACCGTAAGGCTGATAACTGCAGTTCCATTTCTACTGAGCAATGGCCCGTCTGCGCTGACATTGCATTACACAGTCCACCCATGGAAATGTTTGACCACCATACCCATGTCGAGTAGCAGACCCATCCACCCATTCCCCCTCCTGCACTCAACATTCACTAGCACTCGAGGTTTTACAAAAGTTCCCGGTGTCTCTCAAGTTGCCCAGGAATGGAGGTAATTTTCGAAGAATGGAAAGAGGAAGGGAAAAACTTTTGCATAATACACATCGTTGGTGATATTAACCAACTCCATACGTAGAAACATTTGCGTATGATTATTCCACCTCACCATGTACCTGCACTTTCAGCTTTGGCCTTTATTCCTTATTTAATTATTCAATTATTCCGCTAGGAATAACCACGAAATCCCACGTCCGGAATATGCGATGATATACCAAAATGCTTTTTCGTGGAATAACCTCATATACATATTTCACGCGAACTCTCTAAATTAGGAAGTTCTGGGGTTCAATATATTTGAAAATTGCGGTGGGGGCAGTGCAGGTGGACGTTGAGTGCAGGAGAAGGGAGATATTGAAAGGTTAATGCGATGATATTCATAATTTCAGACTGAAATTCGGAGCATAAATTCGTCGAATTTTAATTAATGCTATTTTCGTGTTGGTAATGATTATAAAGGTACAGCCAATTCGCATTGAAGGGAAAAGTTACAGCCGCTCATCAGTTATGCGGGGTAACGTCAGCGCCTTGCTTACACACAGAAAAACTTGAGTAATTAACGGTTACGTATTCGTAAATTACCATTTTCTTTTTCGAGTATCTTAAGTGTACTTGCACATAATTGACGAGGAAATGAAATACGATGTTTTTTTTTCATAAATTACGTTTTTATTCTGTAATTTTAACGTAACGTATTTATTCCAAATACCAATTTTCATGTCAGAAAAATACCATCAAACATCACATTAGCATTAAGTGTAAATTACGTCTACAAAGCGTAAATTACGCTTAACAAAACGTAGGGGAGGGTGGGGCAAAACGGCCCCCCTTCAATTGTCAATAACTTGTGAATGACATTGTGAAAATTCTCAGTTTCGACTTCATTTTGAAGATAATTTTTCATTCTTCAAAACGAGCTCTAACTCATCCCAATCGGATTATTGAATCGGAAAATATTGACGATTGAAGGGGGGCCGTTTTGCCCCATCCTCCCCTAATTCAGTAGCGAAACGGTAAACTGGGTCAAGTCGATTTTGACTATCGACCAGTTTTTGACGGATATCTCGGAATCTAAAAGAGATAGAGAAATTTTGGTAATGACCTCTTTTGTAGAGCCAATTAAGAGTTATAAAAAAGGTCGTGGGAAAATTTTCGCTATCTCTCTTAGATTTCGAGATATTCATCAAAAATTGGCCAAAAGTCAAAATCGACTTGACTCGGTTTACCGCTTCGCCACTCAATTTACGTTCAAGTTTTTCTGTGTGTATACAAATTGTTGAGAAATATAGAATGACAAATTAGTATTTCAATGATCCAAAAATTGTGAAATTACGACAATCAAATTTTTAAAAGTGAGTGTTAAAATTTTTCACCGATTTAGCCAATAATACCATGGAAGGCCAATCATGACAATAGGGAGCGTTTGGTCAAATGCCTCCCTCAACTCGCTTTATGGGTCGTGAACATAATATTGGCTAACAAAATTTGATTTTTATATGGTCTACGAATGTTAGTAATGAAGTCAACGTTGAGCGCTCAAACATACGAGGCCGAGACCGAAACGTCACAGCAGGGCAGTCACACTAATCCTATTCTATCGCCTCCACCGAGTTTCGCTCGAAGAGTGAGTGAGCGACATGGCAATTTCTCTGCTGTGACGTCAGAGCCCGCTTGAGGCCTCCAAAAAGTGCATTTATCAATGAGAAATCGTCGGGAATAATGTTTATAACCCTCCACACGAAGAGGAGTTCAGTAAAAATTACAGAACTCACAGTTCGCTCACCGATTACGGAATCGACTCAGAAAATTTAAGTGACGGTATCGTAATTTTTCACAGGAGATTCAGGTAAAAATTACGGAACGCTCGGGAAAAATTCCGCGACAGTTCCGTAAAATTTCCTACAACCACATTTCGCTCCGGAATTACGGAAAAGGTACGTAATTTTTATTGAATATTTCTCTCCGTGCAAATTTTATTTTTCAGTGAAAAATCGTGGGTTGAAAAATGCAACTTACAGAGTTATAAACATTATTTTGGAGATTATTACAACTTCTAGATTTAAATTAAAAAATGTAAATAAAAACATAAGTGCGTTTTCTATTGAGGCGATATTTGCTGCGATGATTTTAGGGGCATTATACATGATAGTCGGCGCAACACTATGTGCGACAGTTTGAGCGATGTTCACAGCAATCAAATCGATAATTTCGTCAACATGGAGAGCGATATTAAGTATCATATCAAGTCCCATTGACAGCTGCGTTACCGTTTCCAATCATGGCGGTAGTGAATCACAACATGATTGGGCTGAAGTATCGACTAATTCTAACGATGACCATTTCAAAGTCTATTATCCGAGCGTAATACACGGAGAAAATAATTGCGAAAAAAGTACTGCGGAAGTTACGTAGAAATAACGTCGTTTGACGTAATTGTGACGCGAATTTTTATGAAGCGTCACGTAATTTTTATGGTTCAACACATTACATTTTGAAAAATTTATTGGTCGTTGCGGATTTTTTTCGTTAAAAATCCCCTAATTTTGATTTTTAGAATTTCCCCAAATTTCTGAATTTAATTTCTCCAGAAGGTTTTCTTCACGTAATTTTCGTGCTATTAAATTGCTGATTTTCGATTCAATATTCTCTTCAAATTTGCAAACAAGGTGGTGACGTCGCCCTGTATATTGCACGTAAAGAAATATGATGTCATCCTGCCGATAAAAGTATTGCCTATAACGAATGCAACTTTTGTATATTATATAATCTCTTTATATGATAAAAATCCAAATCGACTTCTGGTGATAAAAATTAACAGTCAAAATAAGGATCACGGGGGTCGAAATAATGTTTATGATGATCAGATTAAGAGCCACGAGGGTCAGAATGAATTCAATTGAATTTTCCAAAAATTAAGAATTTCGTAAAATAAAATTTTCGTAAAATAAATTTCGTATGGACCGGGAAATTAGAATTTCATTGAATATTAAAAGAAGTCAACTGATCCTTCAGTAACAAAACAGAGATAAACTTCAAGTAAATTTAGCGTTCTTAAAAATTTCGCTAGTTAAAAATTATACAATAAAAAAAATCCTCATCGAAAATTTTGTCCCCTCGACCCCTCTAAAACCCACAAGTCACCCAGAACGTAAAGACGATTAATGAAGTACACAGATTACTAGATTACACAGTACTAAATTTGACTTATTACACGTAAAGTTGTGCTTAACTCAAGCATCAGTAATCCATTATCTCCAAGTTCTAAAAATGAAAAATTCCGCGTTCGCCCTCCCAAAGGCCTTAAGCCCTGACTTTAATCCCAATCCTCCTCGAAAATCATCCAAAACTCATCCAACTTCATTAGATCCCCAAAATAACTGAAAAATCCCATAATCCCGGCCGCATTAACCCCAGCCAATCCCTCGCTCTCTCCACCGACCCTCACCGCCTTTGTGCCCTCCTGAAATATCCCACCCTCGCTCCACTCAAACCCCAAAATTAATAACCCCCCGAAAAAACGATAATGCGATACGTGACTACACGGATTATTATAATCAAACCGTCTCAAGAGAGCCAATTAGCCACTATCATTCCCAACATGATTATACCACCCATTTACAAACTACCTGAGAGCGAGAGTACAGACGATAAAACTTGAATGCCCCCACTCTTTACCCTCACAATGTCCCAAGCTAATGCTGAAAGTCGCCCAAAGTGTACTCACAGTCGAGATTTTCCTTTCAAAAACATCCGGTCGACGAAAAAAAAAAAAAAATGGGAATAATCGTTTCAACTTTCTACTCCACATGGCTTCACCCCCAGTAACTGCCCCTCAACTTTTAATAACCGAGTATAAATTCCCCTCGACTGATTTAAATGAAACATTCTCTATTTTCCTGAATTAAATAAAAAAAACCTCTTATTCAAACTTAAATCGAATATTTCCACTGTGAGGGGTGATTTAATCTTTTATTCTCATATCTCCTCTCTCCCTCACCCAATTAGATATTCCGAGAGATGAAAGTCGATTTATGCCGCCTCCTCCTGCCCCCCAGCCACAGCCTCCGCGACTTTTATTCCGACTCCGCATAATCTCGGGCATTTTCTCAGATAGATTATGCCGTTTATATTTCACCACCGGAATCCATTAGCGTTAATTAAAATTCTGCCACAGAATACAATGCCTGATTACACAAGGCTACATATTAATATTTCTTCATTCCACCGCTGGTGATATCATGCGGAATATTTATTACTCTCCCGTCACTAATTGCATGAGGTATTGATTTCATTTTTCTTTGATGTATTTTGCGAATGAATTCGCGGAGAAGAGGTACAGCGGTGCAGTACGGACAAAGGGACGACGGGTAACGTCGATACCGAGTATTAATTACTGGTGGTGTTGGATAATTCCAATGCGATGCGATTTTTTTTATTCAAATCGAGTGATTTTATTGAGAGGGTTCATTACTGGGAATATTACGTCGATATGGTGTTGGGACTTTTGTGGAATGATGTTTTCATGGGTAATGAGGGATTCATTAACTCTGCGGTATATTTGCGAATTAAAATTATGAAATTTGTAAAGCTAACGCACAATTTTTTTAATGATGGAATTTATCCGTTGGCATTTTTAATGATGATGATTTGGTGTGTTCTGATCTTCTCGCCAATCCCCCTAAGTAGAATCAGTGAAATGACGCATTTGAGTGGAGTGGAGTGGCATGGGAGAATGGAGATACCTTTTGTTTTCTATTTTTTGCTCATTTCTACAATATTTTTGGGAGAAATTAATCGACCCACATATTTATTTCGATAAAAAGGTTTTGATTATGTAAAATCAATTATTGATTCTTTTCACATTAATTTTTCATGCGAATCAAATGCGGAATTAGTGGATATATTTCTTAGGAAAACGACATTCAGGGGGAAAAAGTCATGAAATGTCGCACAAGAAGAAACAAGAATTTCTCAACTTAATTGGATTTTCGATCAACAAATTAATGTTCAGCACCAAATCACACTGGATTTGAGATTAATTGAAAATTCATGAGTATATTTACTGGAATTTCCATTATTTCTATTCATTTTCATGGAATAATCAAACGAATTTTACAATTTCCATTGATTTTCTTTATCAAATTGCACAGAGAAAACCTTGCACGTAAATTCCGTTCAAGATGTAGTCTTTGAGACTTTCTGAAGCGCATTTTACGCTTGAAGTGGAAGCGTATATTACGATCAAAATCACCGTAAATTACGATTACATAAACGTAATTTACGGTTTCGTACTCGTAAATTTCGATGATTTTTTCCGCATTTTACGTTTATTTATCCGTAGTTAACGACGCAGGAAAAAAAAATGATTTCAAGCGTAAAATACGACGTTTTTCTCCGTAAATTACGCATAAATAAATCGTCAAATACATTTCTATTAAAATTGTAATTTACGATTTCTTAAGTGTGAATTACGCTTAGTGAATCGTAAAAGACGGTTTGCTTGGGCGCAATTTACGTTTTTATTTCCATTGTGAAAAACCCCTTTTTGAACTCTAAATTCCGACTTTCATGATGAAAAAAAGCCGACAGTCATCATATCGATGTTGACCTAAAATTACGTTTAACAAATCGTAAATTTCACAGAAAAAATTATTTTGTGAATTTCAACTAGTTGGCGACAGTTAACAACTAATTAATTAAAATTCAGAAAAGATTTTTCAATTTCAATCGACAACCAGTTGTTAAATTTTCAATAAACGTTCATCAATTACTTTGAAGGATCACAGAAAGTATTAACCAAAACTTCTTAACAATGGTTATCTATAAAAAATAATCAGCTTGAATCTTTAATTCATTAAATTCAATGAAGTTTGCCTACCGCAGCAGATGGTGAGCGCATATAAACACTACATTCCATTATAGTGTATGATGATAACGGACTGAACTGAATGCAATGCAGAATTATATTGAAGAATTGAATGAACGAAGCATTGTAATACTCTAGAAATTTGATATGCACATATCAAAACACACGACGTACTCTGCATAGTCGAGATGTACCAGCTATTCCAACTTTCCCAATAAACAACAACAACAACAACAACAACAATAATAATAATAATAAACATCACTTGACAAAACATCCCAAGAAGTGTACCAGAAAATGTCAACCAAAATTTACGAACAATAGATTCATAATACTCCACCAACACATCATCAGAGCATGAGTAAATTTAGTTCACCTCCTCCACGTCTGCTCCAAGGAGAAAAAAAAAATTATCACTAATATTCCTCAGCATACCCAGGCCAAAAACTCTCCTCATCCCCCGACAAATGAAAACAAAAGTGTCCCCCAAGTTCCAACAGCACTTAATGGCATCTCCCAAGTTCTTCCATAACACGACAATGAAGTTCCCTCAACGAGAAAACAGAATTAGTACAAAAGAAAGTGTTTCATTCATTTTCCTCCTCTGTATTCTTTCACGGCCATTAAAATTGCCACTTCAGAATGAAGAATTAAAATATTTTAATACGTTCCATTTAATCTCAAATAATAAACATCACCGTCGACATTTATTAATCCCCGCACTCAGCGAATTCCCCTTCCATGGACGTGATTCCGCTATTTTAATTACGTACGTCTCATTAATACCATTAATTACTGCACTTTAGTATAATGTAACTAAAATTGTCCCCACCTTTCGCCCCTTCCCTCCATTCTCCCCGCAATCTTTTTTCCCTAATGTACAACATTTTCGCCGTTCATCTGCACCTGTCTACTGAGTCAGTATGAAAAGCAACGTTGCGTCATTTAATCTTCATTCCGTATTGTATGTATGTGTGTGGCATGCTTAATTCTCTCAAAACGGCCACGAGTTTAAACCAAAAGAGAGGGACTGGGGCGTTAACTACTCGCAGTTCTCCATTCCCGCCAGTAGCAGAAAACTACTTCCATGGGTTTTTCAACTAAAGACAGATGAACGTGTTTCATTTTTTTTTCTCTCTTTCAGTTCATGTTTTCACTGTCTCTTAATCCTCTCCCTTCCAACCACTTGACTATTCACCATTACCGCCGCCCCCTAACTCCCCTTCCCCCCCCCCCCCCCCC